>NC_057733.1:7454554-7457598 GCF_004010195.1 Chiloscyllium plagiosum
TGACCACCTAAATGGGAATCTATAGTCACTCTCAAGAGCCAACTCTTTCGTAAGACCACCCATAGGCATAGCCTCTAATTTAGCAAAATTATTCTTATACACTGAAAAAGCGCCAAACGCGTGAATGCATTGTATCAGGCAAGGCACTGAGACTGCTGGATTTGTCAAGAAAATTAGAACATCTGCATACAGCGAGATCTTATGTAATTTTGACCCACTTCTGGAGCTGATATATTGAGATCCCCATGAATGGCCTCTGCCAACGGTTCAATCACCAAAGTAAAAAGTAATGGTGAAAGGGGACAGCCCTGCTGGCTGCCCATAGAAATATTAAAATTGCTTGATCGTACCCCGTTGATAATGACAGCCGCGCGAGGCACACTGTAGAGAACCTTTACCCATCTTATGAAAACTTCGCCCAGACCAAATCAGTCTCGAGTATAGAAAAGGTACTGCCACTCAACTCGGTCAAATGCCTTCTCTGCATCTAAAGAAATCACCAATCCCTGTATTGACTGCTGTTGGCATGCTTGAATTACGTTAAGCAGCCTCCTAACATTATTGGAAGATCTGCGACCCTTTATGAAGCCCGTCTGATCCTCTTTAATAATTGAGGGTAACACAGTCTCCAACCTTAACGCAAGAGCCTTAGAGATGATCTTAAAGTCCACATTTAAGAGCGAGATGGGCCTGTATGAAGCACAGTCTTCCGGATCCTTCCCTTTTTTAAAGATAAGTGAAATATTGGTCTCTCTCAGAGATGGTGGGAGACAATCATGACTGTATGAATCATTAAACACATTCAGCATCGGGCCTGACAATATACTTATAAATTCCTTATAGAATTCACTGGGAAGTCCATAAGGACCAGGCGCCTTTCCACTCTGAAGCTGCCTCACAGCTTCCCGGACTTCTTGCTCTGATAATGGGGCATTGAGAAAGGACTGTTGTTCGGGAGTCACACCCGGGAGCTTCAGATCTCTAAAAAAGGATTCCCTTTTGGCCTGCCCCTCCTCACAATTCTCAGACTGATATAACTTAGAGTAGAATCTCTGGAACACCACATTAATCTTTTTAGAATCACATGTTAGGTTCCCAGACCCTTCCCTAATCGCTGTAATGGTTTGTGGGGCACTTCTCTTTCTGGCAAGGTATGCTAAGTATTTGCCTGGCTTGTCACCATGCTCGTATAACCTTTGCTTTGCAAAAGCCAACTCCTTCTTTGCCATCTGTGTGAGCACGGAATTTAGTGTAGACCGCAGTGCCGTAATCCTCTGTAGTTTAACCAATGAGGGTCTGTCAAAATAGGCCTTCTCAGCTGCCTTCAACTGTGCTTCACGGAGACGTTGCTGCTTCCTACTTGTGGAATATGAAATAACTAACCCCCTGGCATAAGCTTTGGCAGTTTCCCAGAGAACAGATGAGCTATCAACCGAGCCTATGTTGATGTCTAGGAATGCCCGAAATTCCCTAGAGAAATACTCCACAAACTTACTGTCCATGAGAATAAAGGGGTCCATTCACCAGTACCTTGAATCCACTGTAACATCCTTAATTTTAATCATGAGGTACACTGGAGCATGATCAGAGATGGCAATATTACCAATCGTACAGGATGCCACCTGATCCAGGATTACCGCAGGGGTCAGAAAAAAATCAATCCTCGTGTGACATCTATGCGGATTAGAGAAAAATGTGAAATCCCGACCTGTAGGGTGGAGACACCTCCCGACGTCCACCAACCCTAATTCCCCACACAAACCCAATAACTGTTTAGTTTGTGCTGAGGGTATCGAGGGACCTTTAGGCAACCTGTCCACTGTGGGGTCCATGAGGCAGTTAAAATCTCCCTCTATAATGATGTGCCGAGACTTGAGACTTATCAGTTTAGAAAAAGCACCTACCAAGAATTTAAGAGGATGAGCTGGGGGACAATAAACATTTAAAATGCCATATTCTTCCCCATTTATCAAGGCTTTAAGAATTACAAACCTCAGGTATGTGTCTTTAACACATTCCAACAATTTAAATGAGAGATTTTTCCTAACCAATATAGCCACTCCCCTACTTCTGGTATTAAATGATGAAAAATAAACTCGGTCAAAGCCATTCTGCTGTAATTTCAGATGTTCCTTGTCATCCAAATGTGTCTCCTGTAAAAAACAACATCCACCTTCTCCTTTCTAAGACTCAAGAGTACCTTCTTCCTCTTAATTGGTGAGTGACTTCCCTTGATATTCCAGGTACACCATTTAATCAAATCATTAGCCATAATCTTCTGCAATTACATTTAAATTCCAGAGAGGAGGAACCCAAACCACAAATTGCTGAGCCTCAGTGTTGCGTGGTCCACTAAATATAAAAACTACATAAACTCAAACCACTACATTTAACAAACATACAAAATTGTTAAAAATAAAAAACAACAAAAACCAGAAAACAAACCAACATATAAAGCGCCAATAGCGCTGAGTAGGGGAACTCACCCCCTGTCCAGACGGGGCAGCTACCCATCCCGAACTGCCCATAAATAGGCATCTAACCATCTCAACCACCTTCACTTCTCCCAGCTAGAGCTGCATCGCAAGCACAAGCTAAAAAGAATAAACACCCCATAGAATATCAATATGAATAAAAAAATTCTTTTATAAAAAAAGGGGGAATAAATACCCCACCCATCCTTTGGTATGTCCTAATTTAGAAATTTAAAATGTACAACTTAACCACCGTCAGATATAGTTTGAACCAAATTATTATCAATAGAGGGAAAAAAAGGGGAAAAAACAAAGCTCCAACCGTATTTCCTCCATTTCTTTTACAGAATGATAAACGCATACCCAAGCAACAATATTTATACATACTACAATTGTTTAAATTAGGTTAGTTTGTCCACAAAGTCTCTTGCCTTCTCCGATGTGTCAAAGAGATGCATGGATCCATCTAAGGTGATCCGAAGCACTGCCGGATAACTCAAGGAGTACTGAATCCCAAGCTCTTTCAGTCTTCTCTTGACACCATCATACGATTTTCATTTCTGGATCACC
>NC_057733.1:7457621-7468264 GCF_004010195.1 Chiloscyllium plagiosum
CCACTTGGTCACGCAAATTACAAACCTGCGTCTTCAGGGCTTGGATCTCTTCCTTGAATGAACTGGCATCAGCTTCCACCACTGTGACCCTGTGCTCCACCTCATCCATCCTCTTCTCCAGGTCTCCCAGCTGCTGTTCATGCTTCTGCAGCATGAGAGAGACTGGAGCCAGCTTCTCTTCAATCTGTTTCCCCAACATCTCGCGAGATTTCGAGAGCTGGTTCACCAGGTCCTGGAGAGTAATTGGCTCTGAGGCTGCTGCAGGCTGAACTGCAGGCCCAGCCTCAGATGCTCCTCCTCCCTTTTTAGGCATTTCTGGACAGCTGAAAATACAGGTAAGTCAATTTTTAAATGTTTTCTTGGGACTCCACAATCTTTCCAACACCCCAAGAAATCCTGCTGACCTGGGTTGGCTGGGTTAAAGGACCGTCCTGCTCCTGCTGTGATGCGAAGCTCTGCAGTGTGATCTTCTCAGATCACCGCCATCTTAGATCCCGTTATGTGACTTTTAACTTTGTACACCCCAGTCCAATACCGGCATCTCCAAATCATGTTTACATTTTGCCTTTGTGTTTCTGGCTAGCTCATATTAATTCTCCTTAACTTTTATTTACCTGCTGCTTGGTCATCCTTTGGTGAATTCAAATTATTCCCAATCTTCAGGTTTAGCACCTTTTCTGGTAACCTTAAAGCACACTTCCTTTGATCTAATGAAATCCTTAAGTTATTTTTGTTAGCCATGGTTAATTTACCTTTCCTATTAGGCTTTTGTGTTAAAGTGAAATGTATGATGATTTGAATTCATGATTGAAAGTAGTCATAAATAGTGAACTTGTCTTTTCACTTGTGCAACATAATGATTTGGGTGGTTTTGTTGTAGGGCAAGATTTATTTATGTAAATAGTTATCATTTAATGTTTTAAGTGTTCTGAAATTTTATTCAACACAGAGAAGTTTGATGAAACTAACTTTGGCAGCTATCACACAACCTGTTATCATTCATTGATAAGGAATATAGACTGATAAGAATAATCTATCTGTGGCTTATTCAACAAGTTACGGACATATTAGATGAAGGGAAAGAAGTTTATAGTGTTGCAAGACATAAAGAGAAAGTTGAAGATTGACTTTAGAAGTACTTTGAAAGTACTTTAGAAGCCAGCAAAGGACTGGCAATAAATTACTTGAAAGGAAAAAAAATGTAAATATGTTAGCTATGAATATAAAAACAGATTGTAATAGTTTTTACAGAAATATAAAATGTATGCGAGTAGTTAAGGTAAATGTTGGCCCCCAAGGTATTAAGGCAGGAGAAATAATGATGAGAAAAATGGAAACGGCAGCGATATTGAACAAATAATTCATATCAGTCTTCAATATAGTAACCTAGTTGTTCATGCCACTAAGGAAATTAAAGAAATTAGTATTGTAGAGTCATAGAGTCATAGAGTCATGGAGGTGTACAGCACGGAAACAGACCCTTCGGTCCAACTTGTCCATGCTGACCAGATATCCCAACCCAATCTCATCCCATTTGCCAGCACTTGGGCCATATCCCACCAAACCCTTCCTATTCATATACCCATCCAGGTGCCTTTTAAATGTTGTAATTGTACCAGCTTCCTCTGGCAGCTCATTCCATACACGTACCACCCTCTGTGTGAAAAAGTTCCCCTTAGGTCTCTTTTACATCTTTCCCCTCTCACCCTAAACCTATGCCCTCTAGTTCTGGACTCTCCCACCCCGGAAAAAGACCTTGTCTATTTACCCTATCTGTGCCCCTTATGATTTTATAAACCTTTATAAGGTCACCCCTCAGCCTCTGGCGCTCCAAGGAAAGCAGCCCCTGCCTCTTTGGCCTCTCCCTATAACTCAAACCCCCAACCCCACAAGAAGTGATAAAGGGCTGGAGGAAATGAAGGTGTAAAATTCAACAACCCAACGCCCCCATGACCTAATGGTTCACATCTTACATCGGTTTGAGAGAGCTGCAGTGATAATGAGTGCAGTGATTATGATTTTACAAATTTCAGTGTATAGTTGTGTCAAATGTAGGAGATTGGAGATGAGCAAATGTAACACTATTATTGGAGAAAGATGGGAGAGAGCAAATAGAGAACAGACCAATTTGTCCAACGCTAGTCATTGGGAAAATGCTTGAATTGATTATTAAGAAAGTATCAATGCATTTAAAAACCATAAAATGATTGGAAGAAGTTAACCTGGTCTTGAAACTTCTTATATCCCTCTAGATGCTTATATTTTAAAAAGGTATTTGCATTTCCAATGACCAACTTGAAAGAATATTGTACAAAATTTAGTGTTTTCAAACTTTCAATGTAACAAACTAAAAGCGATAATAAATAAATGTTACTTAGTAAGCAATTAATATGATTTGTACTAAACTAGTGAGAATTTGGAGAAGGCAATGGCATATTGTCACTAGATTCATAAACCATGAATCTATCATCAAAATATACAAGTGGAACATGAGTTAGGGAAAGAAATCTACTGTCCTTCATGATCTGGCCTTCACTTGACTCCAAACCCACAGTAAAGTGTTTGACTCTTAGCTGCTCTCTGATATGGCTGAGAAAGTCAGTCAGTTGTGTCAAATTGCTCAAAGTTTGCGAAAAGAAATGAAACAGATTGGACCACTCTGTAAGACACTGGAAATGTGGCACACACAAACCTGTTGATTTTCCTTAATAACAACTGGGGATTTATGCCAAAATTGGGAGAGTTGTCCCATAGAGCAGTAAAGCAACAGCCTGATTCTCACGGAATCATAACTTCCAATGTCGCAGACATCACCGTTCCCGTACCACAAATGCAACAGACTCATAGAGGTGGCAGCATGCTGATAAACAGTCAGGGAGAGCTGCTGTGGGAGTCCTCAACATTGGCCACTGGCTATGTAAAGTTGTGAGATCAGGTCAAACTTGGGCAAAGAAACCTCTTACTACTCAATAATTATTGCAGCCTCGCAGCTGATGAATCAGTCATTACTCCTCCAATATAACAACTTATGGGAAGTACAGAGAGTGACAAGGGTACAAAATACACTCTGTCACTTGGTGACATTGATGGCCATTACCAAGAATATTTCCATAGCACCACTCAGAGCCTTTCTCCTGAAAACTGCATGCCATCCACCTGATTCCTGATTGGAACAAGAGTGAGGGATCCTCTGTCAGTGGCTTTCAGTTTCAGTGTCACAAGCTACTGAGAACATTAACCTCACCCTCTCTTTCATGAAGCTCATTTTGTCAACCCCACAGGCTTCACACCTGTCCAGCTCATCACTCAATCCATGCTTATGCCCCTACACCTGCCTACCTATTCCCCTCACTTTTCCCGTAACCCTCCTTCCCCCTGCATTTCTGTAAATAGAGTTGATGGTATGACCATTGTTTAACCCTCCACCCCGAATCACCTGACTCGCCAGTATCAGCCCTCTCCCTGCCCAAGCCCTGGTTCATTGTTAAATATCTCTTCAATGGCATCAAACTTACCTTTGGACTAGCCCAACTGGAAACAAAGGATTGACCATGACCCACTCCGTGGAGCACAGGGACATGGAGCCAGTGTGCAAACCCACCATGACCAGATGCCTAATCTTGGCTGAAGCCCAGGACTGCTATGGGAGGCTGCTTTTGACGAACTGTTCTGGGCCCTTCTGACTGACAGGTG
Source organism: Chiloscyllium plagiosum (assembly GCF_004010195.1). Taxonomy (NCBI): domain Eukaryota; kingdom Metazoa; phylum Chordata; class Chondrichthyes; order Orectolobiformes; family Hemiscylliidae; genus Chiloscyllium; species Chiloscyllium plagiosum. The sequence goes on from NC_057733.1 coordinate 7,461,315, forward strand.
CTCTCCCGAACTTCGATGTGGACTATTGTGGGTTGTAAAACATGTTCCACTGACTACTACAGATCCTTCGTGTGTTGGCTTGAATGCTGCTGCCAGTTGATACAGGTGCTAGACCCGACATGGCACACTGATGTACAAGATTGACTAAGAACTGCTGCACAGCATGGTCAGCTGCTGACCATACCATTGCAAGACATATCAGGTCATGCCAGGCTATGGTACACTGATTGGCACTTGGTCAGTGAGCACTCAAAGAGCAAGGAGGCAGCCCTGGTGGGTAGGTAGGTAGTCTTGTCCATGCCATGGACTGATGGTGGTGTTGGGGGAGGGGAATCTGCGAGGTGTGCTGGTGATCCCATGCCTGTGTGATACCTCCATTTGACACAACTATACACTGCTGGCACCTCATAGACCTATCTGCTCTTGCAGCACGCTGTGCCAGTACACTGGAGGATGCCAGAGTGTTGGCCATGTCTCCCTGAGGGGTGGTGGAGGGGTATGTGCAACTGGTGTTCATGTATGTGCGCTGTTCTGTGCTCCAGTCATGAGCAAGATGGAAGTCATTTGGAGGAGGCAGTGAGTTGAAGCCATCAAGAACCCTGAACATAGAATCCCTACAGCGTCAAAGCAGCCATTTGGCCCAACAAGTCCACACCGACTCTCCGAAGAGCATCTCACCCAGACAGCAATCCTGTACCTCCTATGGCCCATGCACCCAACCTACACATACCTGGACACTATCGGCAATTTAGCACAGCCAATCCACCTAATCTGCACATCCTTGGGCTTGGGAGGAAACTGGAGCACTCAGAGGGGAACCCACGCAAATATGGGAGAACTCCACGCAGGTAGTCACCCAAGGGTGGAATCGAACCCAGGTCCCTGGCACTGTGAGGCAACAGTGCTAACCGCTGAGCCACTGTATCGCCCCAGAGACACTCTTTGATTTCCATGTTGAGTTTCCTGACCATTAGTTTGCATGGCACATTCAGCAAGACAGCAAGTTGGGTTGTTAACATGAATTTAATGAGCAATACAGAACACCAACTAGGAATAGGTTGCTCCCTCGAGACAATCTTGCCACACCACTTGAGAAATGTGAATAAGATGTGGTAAGATGGACCTTGCCCTAGCCCACATCATCAGGAATCTGATAAGATTCACCTATTGGCTCCTTGTATACTCCAATTCCCTTGTAATAAAGACCAACAAACTGTGCAATTTCCTAAAAGTTTGCTACAACTGCATAGGAACTTTCACTGCTCATTTTTCCAGTGACTGCCCTCTTTCAGAACATCAAATTTTACATTCTATTAAGAAAAATGGAGTTTCCATCAAAGTGAGTTAGCTGGCAGTCCCCTACACCATCCATCACCTTGTTTCCCATTCAGTGAGCCCGTCTGTATCTCTTTGCTGCCTCCTGTCAGCTTGCCTTTCTGCCTTGGGGCATCCAGGACACGACCTGTAGACTGTAGGAGTTCAGCAATGCAGCTGCTGACTTACAGAAAGACATTGACAGCAAGATCCACCACGTGAGACAAGATGGAGCAGTCGCGGAGTTCGGTACCTGGGAAGGATTCTGAAGCCAAGAATAAAAACCAGTTTCCACATAAGTTAGACATGGTCCAAAGGGTAGTGGTCAAAGGCAAGGTGGCAATGGTTGGTTACCTCGGCTTGGTTAGTTGGTTTGTCGCACTGAAACGGGATGTTTCATTTGATGCCAGAACATCTTACGCCTTGACATTACATCAGGATGTGCAGGGTAGGTGGGTTAGCCATGGTAAATGCAAGGGTACAGGGATAGGCTGGGCTTGGATGAGATACTCTTTGGATGATTGGTGTGGATTCGATGGGCCAAATTGCCTGCTTCCAAATTGTAGGGATACTGCGATAATAGACACATTCCTGATCTCATGATTATTCTTTGCTGTGAACGAGCGAGGAGAATCATATTGATATAAAAATAATTAGTTCACAACACTGCCACAGGGTAGCAAAAAGCACCCCTAATCAGCAGTTCTCTACTTTTCTTGTAATGCCAATCTCACTCAGATTTTTTTTTCACAATAAAATAATTCATAATGCTACTCATACATTATTAATCAGTAAAGGCCTGGATGGTCCTGAACTGTTCCTGGATTTCTATAAATCACATGGAGTTGGGGGAGCAGTGGGCATGATGATAGTTGTTATTGATAGAATGATACCACATAGGAGGAGGTCACTTGGCCCATCTTATAGGTGCTGTCTCGAACTGTCCAACTATTCTCCCACATGGTGGGCGGCACGGTGGCACAGTGGTTAGCACTGCTGCCTCACAGCGCCGGAGACCCGGGTTCACTTCCCGCCTCAGGCGACTGACTGTGTGGAGTTTGCACGTTCTCCCCGTGTCTGCATGGGTTTCCTCCGGGTGCTCCGGTTTCCTCCCACAGTCCAAAGATGTGCAGGGTCAGGTGAATTGGCCATGCTAAATTGCCTGTAGTGTTAGGTAAGGGGTAAATGTAGGGGTATGGGTGGGTTGCGCTTCGGCGGGTCGGTGTGGACTTGTTGGGCCGAAGGGCCTGTTTCTACACTGTAATGTAATCTAATCTAATCACATCCTCACTCCCTCGCTGTGTCCCACATTTTATTTCAATAACCAATTCCCTTTTCAGAGTTCATGCTGATTCCGATGTTTCAGTTCCTATTGTGTTCAGAGTCTCCTGCATTAGAAAAGAAAACTGAGGGTCATAGAGATGTACAGCACAGAAACAGACCCTCTCATCCAACTCGTCCATGCTGACCAGACATCTGAAATCAATCAGGTCCCATTTGCCAGCATTTGGCCCATATCCCACTAAATCCTTCCTGTACTCGCCTCCATCACTTCCTCTGGCAGCTCGTTCCATACACGCACCACCCTCTGTGTGAAAAAGTTGCCCCTTTGGTTCCTTTTAAATCTTTCCCCTTTCACCTTAAACCTATGCCCTCTTGTTTTGGACTCCTCTGTCCTAGGGAAGAGATGTTAGCCATTCACCCTATCCATGCCCCTTATGATTTTATAAACCTCTATGAAGTCACCCCTCAGTCTCCAACACTCCAGGGAAAACAGCCCCAGCCTATTCAGCCTCTCCCTGTCGCTCACACCCTCCAACCCTGGCAACATTCTTGAAAGTCTTGTCTGAACCCTTTCAAGTTTAACAACATCCTTCCGATAGCATGGAGATCAGAATTGCACACAACACTCCAAAAGTGGCCTAACCAATGTCCTGTACAGTCACAACATGACCTCCCAACTCCTGTACTCAATGTACAGACCAATAAAAGAAAGCATACCAAATGCCTTCTTCACTAGCCTGTCTGCCTGTGACTCCACTTTCAAAGAAGTATAAACCTACACTTCAAGGTTTCTTTATTCAGCAGCACTCTCCAGGAACCTACCATTGAGTGTGTAAGTCCTGCTCTGAGATGCCCTACCAAAATGCAACACCTCACATTGATCTAAATTAAACTTCATCTGCTACCCCTCGACCTATGTGACTAGTACAGTGTTCATTGTTACAAATTTATGCCCTGGTTGCTTCAGGCACAGTTTCGATTACCTCTGAATAAATGTATGGTATAGATTACAGGACACTGGTAACAGCTTATAATTATGGAGCATCTTTAACATCACAAAAAGGCCTCATCAGAGTGTTCTCAAATAAACTTTAATAGCAAACTGCACAAGGATATATTAGGGCAACAGATGGGAAGGAAAGGCAAGTTTCAATAAGTATCTCAAAGCAGAATGGAGATTTAGTCATGGAATGATAGAGTTTAGACTCCGCAGAGCTAAACATTAAGCAACTGTGACAATACTGTCCATTCAACAAGGTTACTTTGTCCTTGGTTTGTTTCAAGGGGGGTGTGGGGGTTGTAAAGGCAGAGGTGCTGATACGCCTGGAAGTGGCTACTTTAAACAATGGCAGAGGTGTGGCCAGTTTGCCCAGTTCGGGGTTTTGTTCTAGTTTGTTATTTTTTTTAGCAGGCAGTCAGAAACTGCAGGTAGCAGAGAAGCTGTTACAGTGAAAAAAGGTTCCATGCTTCGACAAATGTTCTTTGTCTGACTCTTCTCCTGCCTATAAGAAGTGGAATTTGAATTTACCATTTGCCAAGTGGTGTGATTTCGGAATGTTGCAGGTGTTGGAACAGCTCCTTCGTTAAGTTGCGATTTTGAGTTGGTTAGGTTTATTCTAAATTCCATTTTCTTTTGTTCATGTTTCAACTGCTGTGTGTGAATAAATTCTGTTTTGCTTAAAGCCGAGTGGTTTGATCAGCTGCATCCCTCCCGGAATATCCACCTCACATCTGCCTTTAAAATAAGAAAAGGTTAGGGTCTAGGCTACCTTCTTAAAGTGTTTTGAGGAAGTCTGGCCTGGTCCACAACACAACACAGAGGGATACGGTTAAAATTGGGCTTGAGCTGGAATTCAAAGATCAGAGAGTTTTCAGGAATTGTGAAAACACAGGAGGTTACTGAGATAGGGAAGAATGAGGCCCTCAGAGAATTTGAACACAAGGTTGAAAATGTAAAACTTGGGGTGTTTCCAGCAGGAAGAGTTGGAAAGTGTTTAAATGAAAGATCTTGAATTGATCTTTCTCATAGTTAACTTCAGGAATTGAAAACCATCTCCCAATGTAAAGCAGTGGGGAACAAGTGAGAAGTGTTTCTTTCTGTGCAGAACTCTGATTAAACAAACAGATCGGAATGATCTGCAGATAAATATAGCTGTCGGTAATGAATCTACATGGGACACTGTGAGTCACTCCTGTTGGGACCATCAGTAAAATACCTGAACTCAACGTGAATTGATGTGTTCATACTTACACCATCCTGGAATGAGTGAGTGTCACTTATTGGAGTTTTCTTGAAACGTTTCATCTTTGCTTGGAAAGGTAATAAACCCAGAGTTCATTTCTGTGTACATTAATTGTGTTGGCGAGCCAAGGAGCTTTTTCTCATTCCACACCTCCTCAGCTGTCTTCACACAACAGCAACCACAAGAGATAAAACCCAGAACAGCTAACTGGAATAAAACAAAATTGGAAAAAGGGCTGTTTAACCTGATGGTTTAATTTAGCTATTTGTCTTTCATTCAGATACACAGGAGTGTTACCCTGTACTGCCAAAGCTCAAATTAGAATCCTTACAGTGTGGAAACAGGCCCTTCAGCCCAAGAAATCCACACTGACCCTCTGAAGAGTAACCCATTCCCTATCCTATATTTATCCCTGACTAATGCTTCTAACACATTCCTGAACACAATGGGCAATTTAGCATAGCCAATCCACCTAACCTGCACAGCTTTGGATTGGGGGACGAAACTCACGCAGACACAGGGCAAGCATACAAGCTCCAGACAGTCACCCGAGGCTGGAATTGAACATAGGTCCTTGATGCTATAAGGTAGCAGTGCTAACCACTGAGCCACAATGCTGCTGGTTAGCACTGCTGCCTCACAGCGCTAGGGACCCATGTTCGATTCCAGCCTCAGGTGACTGTCTGTCTGGAGTTTGCACATTCTCCCCATTTCTGTGTTGGTGTGCTCCGGTTTCCTCCCGCATTTCAAAACTGTGCAGGTTAGGTGAATTGGCTATGCTAGATTGCCCATAGTATCCAGGGATGTGCAGGCTAGGTGGGTTAGCCATGGGGAATGCAAGGTTACAGGAATAGGGTAGGGAGTGGGTCTGGGTGGGATGCTCTTCAGAGTGTTGGTGTGGACTCGACGGGCTGAATGGCCTGTGTCCACACTGTAAAGATTCTATAGTTCAAAAACCTAATATCTGCTGAATGCTGAGGATCATTCAGAAAGTTAATGCGATAATTCAGAGAATGTGAGTTCAAACCTCACTGTGGCTTTGTGAGAATTTGAATTTGGTTTTGAAAATCAGGAGGAAAGGAGTAGCCTCCAATTTCTACATAGTTGCCGGATGTTCCTGACACCCCAAGCAGGTCTTTGTCTGAAGGAGCTGTGAGTTCTTACCCAGTTTGGCCTATATTTAAATCCAGTCTCTCACTGGGTTGGTTGACTCTTCACTCAATTCAATCAAACAGTGGATGGAAAATGAAACAAAAAAGTCTTGCTAGTGACAGCCACATCCCGACAGTCAGAAACAAATCAGACACTGTCCTTTTCCATTACTGTCTAGCAAAGGTGTAGCTGATGAGTTAACGTCAAGTTTCCTCTACTCTGTCCCAAAATGAGCCTCAGTGTTAAACTTCAAAATGCACCCTCCTCAGATTTTTTTTCAAGAAAACCTGACCTCCGCCAAGTGTTACAGACTGGCGTCTTCCTGGTTCAAGACTTTGTGCTGAAGGATGGACTAAAGCTCAGGACAACTGCTGCCAAGGTACAGTGGGGAGAGGCCACTGTCTAAGATTGTTCTGCTGAAGTTAAATGGGGGTCTGTTCAATTACTGGACCCCACCCGAGTACCTCAAATATTTGTAAACGTAAACTTATACAAGTCAGAAATGCCTTTGATTTGTTTGTTGGATCGAGTCAAGCTCCAATGTTTATTCGTTTCTTCATATGCTCCTGTACAGAACCATACAACTTCAATGACTGTGTAAAGATATTTTTATAAATAAAGTATACTTATGAAATTTTTAAAAATTGGATTTTTCAAAATTCTTTTATGGGATGGAGTGTCACTGGCTAGGCCAGGATTTGTTGCTGTTCCCTTGCTAGACTATGTTAGAGAGTATTTAAGAGTGAACTACATTGTTGTGGGTCTGGGGTCACATGGAAGCCTGAGCTCCCCACCCCTCCCCCTCATCTCATATTTCTCAGAGACAGAAATATGGTGGGAATTACATTGCTGTGTTGCTGACTGGGAGTAGTTTGATTAACCCTTGGAGACTGCTAGCTATAAAACACGGACTTTATTGCAACATGTTAACAGTTATGAGAACACTCCCCCACCCCA
>NC_057733.1:7468279-7472278 GCF_004010195.1 Chiloscyllium plagiosum
TCTTTCCAGGCTTCATGCTCCTTACTGCTCCAAACACACAAGTGGACTTGTCTCTCCCTTTGACAACTCCACAGAATCTTCTGGGTAACTCTTTATGGGACTTAGTCTAACATATTTCACTCTCTGACATCTGTCTGGAGGCCTCTGTGCTGACTCCAAGGTTCATTAATGTTCCTGGAACCCCACTTCATCTTTTTCCCAGTTACTCTGAAAATTTTCAGTGTTTTGTAATCCCAAAGGAATTGTCGCCTCTTTTCACTCTCTTAGGCAAGTGTATTTTTTAGTTCTCTCTCCACATTCTCAGCGTGTTCTCTCTTTCCCCCTTTTGCTGTGTATTTTATTGATATTCTCACATTCTCTTACAAGAATAAGCATTGTGGTGTCTTTACTTGTCTGCTGAACCCCAGTCTCCTCGTGTTTGTGAGGAATAAGAAATTTTCATTGTGCTATCGACTCCCCTGTATTGTGTTGAACAGAATTCAGACTAATACAGACTGTGGGATCACCTGCTGCAGTATCTTCTGTCATTTCTGGTGATTGTCTCCTCTCCCAGCCTGTGATTTTTCATCCTGTCTCTCAATTGCAATCAAAGCTTTTCTACTTACTGTACCCTGTTCCACCTAATCAATGTAAAATCTCAAGTATGGTGATCTTTCCAGCATTTCTCTGATCTGAACCTATTCTTCCCATTGACGATCTGATTATGTTCATGCTCTGTGACGGCTTTTGCAATGTTTCATCTGCCAACTTTTCCACAGTCCCTCGCTTTCTTGTACTTTCTCTAAGTTTGTGTCTTTGAATTGCGGTGTGAGTGCACAGGGCATGGTAAGAATCTGAGTTCACAACCTTCCATTTACTTCTTTATTTCTCTAAGTTCTTTTGCGAAGAAATTGTACTGAAGAATCTATACCAAGTTACTTCTGTACCTAAGATGGCACTGTGAGTAGTCACTTGTAAACGTGTCCCTGTACTCACTTAAGTACGTGTGACAATAAAGCTAATTCAATTCCTTCCAAGAGTAACTCACATGGAGCTAATGTGAGGATGAGGTTCTGTAATTGAAGCGCACTAGTTACAAACTCTCAATTTTCTTAATTACAGCCTTCTAGTTCAGATCCAGCTCTCCCATCAGTCTGAGAAAACCTTAGTGAACTTACAGACACTACTCAAAGGGACTACATCCTGGGATGAAAAATTACATCTCCGTAAAACATCAAAATAACTCATATTGATTTTTCTTTTCAAAGAAAGGGGAAACACTTCCAACGCAATTATATTCCCTTGGATCACCTTCTCCTTTAAAGCAGTGACTGTATATTTCATGCAGCTTATCACTCTTGGTTCTTTCCTCTGCCTTTCCCACCCTATCCCAATCTGTCATTTAAACTGCTGTATCACTACATGCTTCAGAGTTTGGCAGAGTGGGGTGTGGTGGCTCAGTGGTTAGCACTGCTGCCTCTCAGTGCTAAGGACCTGGGTTCACGTCCAGCCTCAATGTCCTCTTAAATTCACCAAGACAGCTTTTTTTTCAAATCTATGACTTTTACTACCTAGGTGGATAAGGGCAGCAGGTGCATGGGAACACCACCACTTGCAGGTTTCCCTCCAAGCCAGTCACCATCCTGACCTTGAAATATATCACCATTCATTCACTGTTGCTGAGTCAAAATCGTAAAAATCCTGCCCTAATGGCATTGTGGGTCTACCTGCAGCACATGGACTGCAGTGATTTGGGGCGGTACGGTGGCTCAGTGGTTAGCACTGCTACCTCACAGCGCCAGGGACCTGGATTTGATTCCAACCTTGAGGACTGCCTGTGTGGAGTTTGCACATTCTCCTTGTGTCTGCATGGGTTTCCTCTGGGTGCTCCAGTTTCATCCCGCTGTCCAAATATGTGCAGGTTAGGTGGATTGACCATGCTAAATTGCCCATAGTGTTCAGGGATGTGTAGGTTAGGTGTGTTAGTCAGGGGACACTTGGGGGGAAATGGGTCTGGGTGGCTTACTCATCAGAGGGTCACTGTGGATTTGTTGGGCCAAATAGCTTGTTTCCACACTGTAGGAATTCTGTGAATGATTAACTGTGTTTCCCTCCATAAATGCATCCTTAACTATTGAGTATTTCTAGGAATTTCTGGTTTTGTTAGAAATATAAGCCTTTGTTTGTAGTTAACCTTGTTGGTAAACTGTTTGTAGTGACAAATCATACTTAAGCAGCCTTCACTACCTACAGAATAACACTGAATAATCAAAACAAACTGTAAATGTCTTTTCTTTCTTATCTAAATGACCTGGTGTTACCCAGAAGCTGTGAGTGATAGGAATCACATTCTGGAAATAATTCAGAAACATTGCAAGTCCGAAAACAAACACCCATTCAGATGCATCCCAGTTTGATTTCTGAGTACTTTCTATACCCAGATGTCTGGAGGTCCAGGTTACTTGGTTTTGTGAACCATGGATTTATTACTTGGACTGGATTGGGGCTGATGATCATCACAAGTGGGTAAAAACAATGACTGCAGATGCTGGAAACCAGATTCTGGATTAGTGGTTGCTGTGCTCTCCGATCATCACAAGTGATCTTGTGTCAAAACTGGGTGAAACCACACTTACTGTGCTGTCCACAGTTTTGATCTTCATAGAATCCCAATAGCATGGAAGCAGGACATTCGGCCCATCACTTCCACACAAACCCTCTGAAAAGCATCTCACCCATACCCTTCCTGCATGGAGAAAAGTGTGGAAAATCTCCCAGAAATACTAGGGAATTTGTGAAAATGAGGAACTGAAAGCAATTTTTACAGTGAAAAGAAGATGGATTATAGAATCTCTAAAGAGTGGAAGCAGACCATTTGGTCTATTGAGTCCACTCCACCCCTCTGAAGAGCATCCTACCAAGAACCACCCCCTACCCTGTAACCCTGCATTTCCCATGCCTAATCCACTCCCTGAACACTCTGGGCAATGTAGCATGGCCAATCCACCCTAACTTGCACATCTTTGGATCATGGAAGGGAACCAGAGCACCCAGAGTTAACCCGTGCAGACTCAAGGAGAGTGTGAAAACTCCACACAGACAGTTGCCTGAGGCTGGAATCAAACCCAGGTCCCAGGTACTGTGAGGCAGTAGTGCTAACCACTGAGCCACCGTACCACCTCATGTTATGCAGGAGACATAGAAGTACAAGAGATGATTCATAAGGATGACAGAGAAAATGAGAGGCTATACTTGAGAGTAAAGGCTGAGCAGGATGGGAAAAGTTCAGGATGAACATTAAAAAATTAACAGTTAAACTTCATATCATGTAACAATAGATTTCCTGACTGAAACAGAATGGTTCTGAAGTGTCATAAGATAAAAGCACAGCTTGATTTCTAACATGAAACACCCTTATGTCAGAAACTAATTGAGCATAATAATATCGGCCAGGACAGATTAAGGCGCACTTTAGAGGCTGGTGTACTGAACATAGTACCTATGTGATAAGTAGTGAGCTATCATCAGTTATAATACCCTTATTATTTGTTCTTGGGTAATAGGCAATGCTGATAGACCTGAATTTGTTCTCTATTCCTAACTGCCCTTGAAACTGAATGGTCTGCCAGGACATTTCAGAAGTAGACAGGTAGGAGGCTGGAAGAGCACAGCAAACGAGGCAGCGTCAGGAGGTGCAGAAGCTGACGTTTTGGGTGTAACCCATAGAACATAGAACACAGAACATTACAGCGCAGTACAGGTCCTTCGGCCCTCGATATTGCACCGACCTGTGAAATTAATCTGACAGCCCATCTAACCTACACCATTCCATTTTTACCCGTATGTATGTCCAATGCCCTTAACATCGGCGAGTCTACTACTGTTGCAGGCAGGCCGTTCCACGCCCCTACTACTCTCTGAGTAAAGAAACTATTCCTGATATCTGTCCTATATCTACCACCCCTCAATTTAAATCTATGTCCCCCCGTGTTACCCTTCACCATCTGAGGAAAAAGGTTC
>NC_057733.1:7472778-7479591 GCF_004010195.1 Chiloscyllium plagiosum
TAGTGTGACCCACGCTATTACACTGAACCAGTCAGACCCACGCTATTACACTGTGCCAGTGTGACCCACATTATTACTCTGCACCAGTGTGACCCACACTGTTTCTCTGTGCTAGTGTGACCCACACTATTACACTGAACCCGTCTGACCCACACTATTACACTGCACCAGTGTGACCCACACTATTACTCTGTGCTAGTGTGACCCACACTATTACACTGCACAAGTCTGACCCACACTATTACACTGCACCAGTGCGACCAACACTATTACACTGCACTAGTCTGACCCATACTATTGCTCTGTGACAGTGTGACCCGCACTATTACTCTGTGCCAGTGTGACCCACACTATTACACTGCATAAGTCTGACCCACACTATTACACTGCACCAGTGTGACCCACACTATTACACTGCACCAGTGCGACCAACACTATTACACTGCACCAGTGTGACCCACACTATTACTCTGTGCTAGTGTGACCCACGCTATTACTCTGTGCTAGTGTGACCCACACTATTACACTGAACCCGTCTGACCCACACTATTACTCTGTGCCATTGTGACCCACACTGTTACTCTGTGCTAGTGTGACCCACACTATTACACTGAACCCGTCTGACCCACACTATTACACTGCACCAGTGTGACCCACACTATTACTCTGTGCTAGTGTGACCCACACTATTACACTGCACAAGTCTGACCCACACTGTTACTCTGTGCTAGTGTGACCCACACTATTACACTGAACCCGTCTGACCCACACTATTACACTGCACCAGTGTGACCCACACTATTACACTTCCCCAGTTTGACCCACACTGTTACTCTGTGCTCGTATGACCCGCACTCTTACACTGTAACTGTGTGACCCACACTATTACACTGTGCCAGTGTGACCCACATTATTACTCTGCGCCAGTGTGATTCACACTATTACTCTGTGTTAGTGTTACCCACACTATTACTCTGCGCCAGTGTGACCCACACTATTTCTCTGTGCCAGTGAGACCCACACTATTATACTGCACCAGTCTGACCCACACTATTACTCTGTGCCAGTCTGACCCACACTATTACACTGCACAAGTCTGACCCACATAATTACTCTGTGCCAGTGTGACCCAGACTATTACATTGCACTGTGCCAGTGTGACCCACACTATTACACTGCACCAGTGCGACCAACACTATTACACTGCACCAGTGTGACCCACACTGTTACTCTGTGCTAGTGTGACCCACTCTATTACACTGCACCAGTCTGACCCATACTATTACTCTGTGCCAGTGTGACCCACACTATTACACTGCACCAGTCTGACCCACACTATTACACTGCACCAGTGCGACCAACACTATTACACTGCACCAGTGTGACCCACACTATTACTCTGTGCCAGTGTGACCCACACTATTAATCTGTGCTAGTGTGACCCACAGTATTACACTGCACCAGTATGACCCACACTATTACACTGCACCAGTGCGACCAACACTATTACACTGCACCAGTGTGACCCACACTATTACTCTGTGCGAGTGTGACCCACACTATTACACTGCACTAGTCTGACCCACACTATTACACTGCACCAGTGTGACCCACACTATTACTCTATGCCAGTGTGACCCACACTATTACACTGTGCCAGTGTGACCCACATTATTACTCTGCGCCAGTGTGATCCACACTATTACTCTGTGTTAGTGTGACCCACACTATTACACTGCACAAGTCTGACCCACAGTATTACTCTGTGCCAGTGTGACCCACACTATTACTCTGTGCCAGTGTGACCCACACTATTACACTGCACCAGTCTGACCCACACTATTACACTGCACCAGTCTGACCCACACTATTACTCTGTGCCAGTGTGACCCACACTATTACTCTGTGCTAGTGTGACCCACACTATTACACTGCACCAGTCTGACCCATACTATTACTCTTTGCCAGTGTGACCCATACTATTACACTGCACCAGTCTGACCCACACTATTACACTGCACCAGTATGACCCACACTATTACACTGCACCAGTCTGAACCACACTATTACTCTGTGCCAGTGTGACCCAGACTATTACTCTGTGCCTGTGTGACCCACACTATTACACTGCACCAGTCTGATCCACACTATTACTCTATGCCAGTGTGAATCACACTATTACTCTGTGCTAGTGTGAGCCACACTCTTACACTGCACCAGTCTGAACCACACTATTACTCTGTGCCAGTGTGACCCAGACTATTACTCTGTGCCTGTGTGACCCACACTATTACACTGCACCAGTCTGACCCACACTATTACACTGCACCAGTCTGAACCACACTATTACTCTGTGCCAGTGTGAATCACACTATTACTCTGTGCCAGTGTTGCCCACACTCTTACACTGCACCAGTGTGACCCACACTTTTACTCTGTGCCAGTGTGACCCACACTAATACACTGCACCAGTCTGACCCACATTATTACACTGCACCAGTATGACCCACACTATTACTCTCTGCCAGTGTGACCCACACTATTACACTGCACCAGTCTGACCCACACTATTACACTGCACCAGTCTGAACCACACAATTACTCTGTGCCAGTGTGAATCACACTATTACTCTGTGCCAGTGTTGCCCACACTCTTACTCTGTGCCAGTGTGACCCAGACTATTACTCTGTGCCTGTGTGACCCACACTATTACACTGCACCAGTCTGAACCACACAATTACTCTGTGCCAGTGTGACCCAGACTATTACTCTGTGCCTGTGTGACCCACACTATTACACTGCACCAGTCTGATCCACACTATTACTCTATGCCAGTGTGAATCACACTATTACTCTGTGCTAGTGTGAGCCACACTATTACTCTGTGCCAGTGTGACCCAGACTATTACTCTGTGCCTGTGTGACCCACACTATTACACTGCACCAGTCTGACCCACACTATTACACTGCACCAGTCTGACCCACACTATTACACTGCACCAGTCTGACCCACACTATTACACTGCACCAGTCTGACCCACACTATTACACTGCACCAGTCTGACCCACACTATTACACTGCACCAGTCTGACCCACACTATTACACTGCACCAGTCTGACCCACACTATTACACTGCACCAGTCTGACCCACACTATTACACTGCACCAGTCTGACCCACACTATTACACTGCACCAGTCTGACCCACACTATTACACTGCACCAGTCTGACCCACACTATTACACTGCACCAGTCTGACCCACACTATTACACTGCACCAGTCTGACCCACACTATTACACTGCACCAGTCTGACCCACACTATTACACTGCACCAGTCTGACCCACACTATTACACTGCACCAGTCTGACCCACACTATTACACTGCACCAGTCTGACCCACACTATTACACTGCACCAGTCTGACCCACACTATTACACTGCACCAGTCTGACCCACACTATTACACTGCACCAGTCTGACCCACAATATTACTCTGTGCCAGTGTGACCCACACTATTACTCTGTGCCAGTATGACCCATGCTATTACTCTATGCCAGTGTGACCCACAGTATTACACTGCACCAGTGTGACCCACACTATTACTCTGTGCCAGTATGACCCATGCTATTACTCTATGCCAGTGTGACCCACAGTATTACACTGCACCAGTGTGACCCACACTATTACTCTGTGCCAGTATGACCCATGCTATTACTCTATGCCAGTGTGACCCACAGTATTACACTGCACCAGTGTGACCCACACTATTACTCTGTGCCAGTATGACCCATGCTATTACTCTATGCCAGTGTGACCCACAGTATTACACTGCACCAGTGTGACCCACACTATTACTCTGTGCCAGTATGACCCATGCTATTACTCTATGCCAGTGTGACCCACAGTATTACACTGCACCAGTGTGACCCACACTATTACTCTGTGCCAGTATGACCCATGCTATTACTCTATGCCAGTGTGACCCACAGTATTACACTGCACCAGTGTGACCCACACTATTACTCTGTGCCAGTATGACCCAGACTATTACACTGCTAGTGTGACCCATTGTATTACCCTATGCCAGTATGACCCACATTATTAATCTGTATCAGTTCAGGATCTCCAATGCTTGTTGTGGTTCCTTGATGGAAGAGCAATCCCAGATAATTATTGTGATCGATGTCAGTTATTTTTGAAAGAAATAGTTTTGAAACAATTAACGTTAAAACTGCAACAAGCTCTGCCCCATCTGATGGTGTCCCAGAATCCCTTGGTGTTGAAGACGTTGTTTGTCGGATAGAGACATGTCATCTTCTGATAATATGTCTGACTATCAATAGAGCTTGTACTTATTGTTATCCTATCTAATAAACTATATCTTGTTGTGTCAGACAAGTGACTCTTTAAAATCAAACAGTGGTTTAACCTCTAATTTAATAAGCCCTTATACTCAGTGTAGAAATGAAGATTTAAAACTGGAAATTTTCAATTGAGTAGAAATGAGAATTTTCCTGTGCCCTATAATATGAGTCAGCTTCAGGGAAATTCTGTCTGTGCCCTGTACAGTGATCCTGCAGAGGTTCCTGAATATGCTGCTCCTGCTGCACATTCTCCATGTCCCTGGGTTTGGCTGCCATTTGGACACACCTTGGAATAACATTCCACTCTTGGCAGCAGAGATCCAAGTGGAGGGCCCTCCACAAAGGGATTCTTTTCCGTTGAGGATCTGGGGTGGACTTGGGTAGTTCATACTCTAGACGACAATCATTTGAGTAATTTCACTGGGAGCCAGTGCGTATGTAGTTTTTCTGTGGCCTGGGGGAATCTGTGTTCCATATCTATGAGGAATGTTTTCATTCGCAGCACTTGTTGAGTTTCTTAAAAGATCCACCCTTACATATTTGGTTGCACTTCAGCCCCATGCTCCTCATCAATGGACATATATGTGGAGGGTAGGGCTTGGGTGAGGACAGACCGGAAAGCCTCCTCATAGACCTGCTGCTAGGCCTGGCCAAGGTGGCCATCAGCATCTGCAATGGGCTGTGGGACCCAGCCAATTGACCCTCCTACTCAGTTTCCATGGCGAGGGAGCATGTGGAGCCCGCTAGCACAACAGCGACCCTCTGAGACTGGTGGGCACTCCTCGGGCTGGGATATTACAACTTAATTTTGGTAAGTTTGAATTTGTAAGTTCCCATTGACCACTTGATGTTTTCCTGCATTCCCCCCTCCTTGGGGGCTGTCCACACCAGTCATATTTAATTTAGTTATTGTAAAATATTCAAAGCAAGGATAATTGGCTGCACTCTTCCCTTACCATGGGCCCATTCTTGGCTGAGACCACATCTACAATATCAGTGACTGCATTTGGATCAGGACTGAATTTTCTAATTGGGGTGGGGGGTGGTGGGGGTTTGGAGGAGTGGGCGGGGGAATGCTCTGAATAGCTAGTGGTAATTATTCAGCACCCTGTTGGTATTTTTCACAAACTGCTGGATTATTTGAGGATCAATTCTGCTGTGTGCATTTAACCCACCATTAGTTTGACTTCCTTGGGAAAAGAGAGGACCAGGTTGGCTTAGTTAGAAACCAAACTATCAAAGTGCAACATTCCCACACGGCAGTGGGAGAAATGTCCTTGAGTGCCATAGGGAATTGCTGGAATGAAATCCTTGTGTGGCTTATTGAACCTACTGGTTGTATTGTGTATTAGGTCGATCTACAGTAGAATCCTCGTTTCCTCAAAATGTGAAGCTGAACAGTATGCATTTATTAATCCAATGTGGTTGTTATCAAAGCCAACCAATAGATGAAAAGAAAGATGAAAGTCTGAGCAGCTTGCCAATTCTGAGTTGAAGCCATTTAAGATCAAACAGAGTGTTGTGGTACTGGTTCATCAAAGGAAGGAGCTGAAATGATCTGAAACCCATATAAAGTTCTCAACATCAAAAGCATGCATTGTTTTTACATGCTAACCTGCAAACGATCATGCATTGGGCTCAGTTACAGCTGAGAGGATGGCGATGCAATAAATATAAAACTACTGAACTGTGCACCTGCCGAGGATTTCCCAGTGTCTCTCGGGGGTGTGAAGCAGATGGTCCCTGCTCACTGATCAGAGACAAACTCTAGGTTTATAGAACGGATAAAGGAGTTTTGCAGTAGATTTACCTGTTGCCCAGTCAGTTCAATCAACATTGCAAGAATTTAATTTCACATTGTTCTAAGGTCTAAGTAACAATTTGCTTTTTAAAGTGTAACTTGTGTTAAAGTTTTCTATTGTTTTGGTTCACAGAATATGGGTGTCACAGGCAATGCTAAGATTTATTGCTCATCCCTGATTGTCTGTGAGAATGTGATGGCCAGTAACACTCACGTCCCATGAAACATTTCAAAGAAATTTATTTTGTACCTCAGTCATGCCTTTTGCCACCAGTCTGGGCCAGGGTCAGTCCTGCAGGTTTGACGCAGTCAGGTGATTTACAGTATGTCACTCAGGGATCTGCATGAAGAACAGTGAGGGGTCGTCAGCTGGGGCTGTCTATTCAGGTCATTCAGAGTGATGGACCACAGTAACTCCTGAGGGTCAGTGACACATTCAGAGTGAGCAGACACAGTGTTTTCTGTCAGGCCAAACACACAAGCTCCTGTCTGAGCAGCAAATTGCCCTTTAAAGGGGTAATTGCATCAATCTTGCTCCTGCAGGGTAAAGGGTGTGTGTACATGTATGTGTGTGTGTGTATGTGTATGTGTGTGGGTGTTTGTGTGTGTGTGTGCATGTGTTTGTGTGTGAGTGTCTGTGT
>NC_057733.1:7482729-7486331 GCF_004010195.1 Chiloscyllium plagiosum
TGTGTGTGAGTGTATGCGTTTGTGTGTGTGTGAGTGTGTGTGTATTTTTGTATATGTGCGTATGTGTGAGTGTCAGTGTGTGTGCATATGTGTGAGTGTATGCGTGTGTGTGTTTGTGTGTGTGTCTGTGTGTGTATGTATGTGTGTGTCTGTGTGTGTGTGTTTTTGTGTGTGTGTGCGTATGTGTGTGTGTCAGTGTGTGTGCATGTGTGGGAGTTTACAGTACTTGAACTGTAAGTACTGACACGCACTCTCATATACAGCGATGTCTTTCCTGGGGCAAGTTAAAAATCACACAATACCAGATTATAGTCTAACAGGTTTATTTGAAAGTATAAGTTTTCGGAGCATTGCGCCTTTATCAGATAACTAGAAGGGCAGGATCATAGGACACAGGATTTATAATAAAAGGTCAAAGTGTCATACTATCAGGTGTAACAGAGAAATGAAGGAAGAACAGTTATGTTAGTGAGCCGAGGACCAGCAGCAGCTGCTCAACAGCCTCCATCCAAAGAGGCTGATGTTGAGAGTCCCCTCAGGATACACAGGAGGAATAGGAGCCCCAGACTTCATCATCCCCAATGCCATTCCCTCCAGATGAGTGTGGAATGGTCTTGGCACAGATTGAGGAAATCCCAGGATACCGGCACTGAACCACACCAGCTGCTGTAGTGGGGCCTCCTCCCTGAAAAGTAGTCATCCAATCCCAGTGGTCATTACAGTAACTGTTACAACAGAGATCCACCGGGGATCTGCATGGGATCGCCCAATTATCCACCCACAAATTTGCCAAGATTGTGACCCACTTGTACCAGGTCAACCCATTTCCTGTCATTTACCCATGATGGGGTCAGTGCTGAGGTCTGGGAGAGTAGGGTTCAGTAAAGTAGGTGCTTGTCCCTAGCTGCAGGGGGCGATAGACTGGACACAGCAGCTGAGTTCATCATTAGAAAGGGTTCCACCCCCATTAATGAGCAACATCTCTCCAACATATTACAGGTCTGTGCCATGTTCCCTGCAAGAACTCTATATCCTCAGAAACTCTCATGTTCCTGCTGTGTTTGAGGGATCAGATGCCTTGCAGGGATGGTTACTGGGAGACAGGGTGTACCCACTGTGACTGTGGCAGATGGCTCCATTAGATAGGCCCCTGCGTGGAGACTGGGGTGGAGGTGGTAGGGGGTGCCTTACTGTCCAGCCAGAGAGTGACACACAATCGTAGCACAGTGTGCTCTGTACAAGCTGGGGCAGGATGTGGTGGAGGCTGATGGGAGAATGGGAATGGCCTTCTGAGGAGGAGGAGGAGGACATTGAGTAGGAGGAACATTGCCTTCAGCACAATAAAGCTCCACAGCCTCAGGCACAACAGCCCCAGGACCTAACACCCAGTCCCAGGAGATGAGAGCCAGGTATATTGAGCACCCATTTCAAAGTAACATCGTTGAAGCACGTAAGGCAAGCACTTGTTTCAGTTCCGAGAGACAGATGTAGCTTCATTTTGTTTTCTTTCTATTCGCTTTTGCTGTTGTTGAAAAGAAGTGCCTTGCTTTGAAGGATTCCCTGCATGTGAACAATGGGAAGATGCAACGGCTGCAGGAAAAGGGTACCAGTGATGTTGAGGGGATTGTGCAATGGGATGTGGTTGAGGACAGGACAGTTGTGTGGCCTGGTGCTTAGATGAGGAATGTGCAGTTGTGTTCACAAGGAGGGGGGCCAACTGTGCCACCTTTATGCCCTTGAAAAGCATTGGTTTGTTGTTGTTCAGTTACCATGTCGTTGGTGAAAGGTTTGGAGGGTCTGAGCTAGAGGGAGAGGCTGAATAGGCTTGGGCTTTTCTCCCTGGAGCATTGGAGACTGAGGGATGACCTTATAGAGGTTTATAAAAGTCATGATGGACATGGATAGGTTGAATAGTTGGGGTCTTTCCCCCAGGATAGGGAAGTCCAAAACTAGAGGGCATAGTTTAAAGTGAGGGGGGAAAGATTTAAAAGGGATCTAAAGGACAACTTTTTCTCGCAAAGGGTAGTGTGTGTATGGAATGAGCTGCCAGAGGAAGTGGTGGAAGCTGGTACATTTACAGCATTTAAAAGGCATGTGGATGGGTATATGAATAGGAAGGGTTTAGAGTGATATGGGCTAAGTGCTGGAAAATAGGACTAGATTGGGTTGGGATATCTGGTCAGCTTGGACAAGTTGGACCGAAGGGTCTGTTTCCATGCTGTACATCTTTGTGACTCAAAAAATATTATTCCCATAGGGAGTGTGCAATAAAGGTTCAGAGACCTGTCTTAAGGTTCCGGGGCTGTGAAGGGAGATTGAGCAAATTGGGCCTATTTTATCCAGAGCTTTGATGAATGAGAAATGATCTCATTGAAACCTATAAAAATCACATTTCAGATGGTGGTGGAGGAGTAGGATTGGGGAGCATCCACTCCCATCTGTTTCCTTTTTGTTTTTTATCTTTTCTTCTTTTTACTTTTATTCTTAATCTTTATTTATTTTTTTTTAAAGCTTGGCGAGTGCTGGTGGCCAAGGCCAAGTGGTGGGTGAAGAAGGAGGCCTCCAGCCCAGGGACTCCGGGCAAGTGAGGACCAGGTCCTGGGCTGACTCCCCTGGGCTGGGCTCTCAGGCTAGGCTTAGGGTCCAGGTCCGCAGCTAGGCCCGGGCATCTGAAAGAGTGGAGATGTTGGCAAAAAGGACGGACAGCGAACATATGGCAGTGTCTGGAGGAGCATGGAATGGAGAACAGGAGGTATGGAACCCACACATCCCCAGGGCCACGGCTCCAGCTTGGACGCAATGGACATAGGAGTGACAGCAGCACAGGCTCTAACTGAGACCACGGAGCCTGTTACAGAGACTCCTTGATACATTACAGAGACCCCAGAGCCCTGGAGCCCCATTACAGAGACTCCATAGCCTGTTACAGGGAACTTGGAGCCCGTTAGAAAACCCAGAGCCTGTTACAGAGACTCTAGCTGAGGTCAAGCAGTAACTGGAGCAGGAGGAACAAGAAGGAGAACGATGTACTCTATTGCAGTAAAATCTTGTATTATGTTTAGTGATTCAAGTTGGCACCAGAGCATGGCGATACTTTGCATATGACATGCAAAAGAACACTTTTCACTGTATTTTTATATGCGTGACAGTAAGCCTAAATCTATATCTAAATCCTCAAAGGAATAGACAGGGTAGATGCTGATATGATATTTCCTCTGTCTGGAGAGTCTCGAACCAGAAGGCACAATTTAAAATTACAGAGAATGCCTTTTAGGACCAAGATGAAGAAAAACATTGTCTACTCAGAAAGTCGTGAGCCTTCAGGAGCTCAGTCTTCAATCATATTTAATTGATAAATTGAAAATTGATTAAACTGATAGATTTCTGATTACCAATGGCACAAAGAATTATAGGGATAGTGTGTCAAAAGGCATTGCAGTGTATGAATGTACGATAGTATAAAATGACAGAGCAGGATTAAAGGGCTGAATGGCCTACTCCTATGATCCTACAGTAAACAAGAGTGCTAGTTGAGGGAATTGCACAGTGGTTAGTCACTTTAACAGTGGGCAGGGTAGCAAGGAGGGTACAGATACATCTTC
>NC_057733.1:7486336-7493766 GCF_004010195.1 Chiloscyllium plagiosum
CCCTGGATGCTGCCTGACCTGCTGTGCTGTTCCAGCAATAAAGTTTCAACTACAGATACATCTTCCTGATCAGGAGGAGACAGAAGGCCCCACCCAAGATACTGGGTGTACTGTGTAAGAGTCAGCTATCTGCAGACGGCAGAGAATGTAGGAAAAGAAGCTTTTGAGTATTGACAGTTCAGTGCAACTGAGAGAACAGGGGTTAAAAAAGAATCACGTCCAGCATTTGCTTGATGCAACTGAACAAGATTGGATCTCGGGGTAAACTCTCAGAGGCAGGACCAGCTCAGTGAGGCTAGCTGTCAGTGAAAAGCTTGGTTTATAGCCATAGGTGAACACTGGCTGAAATCCAGGAGTGGAGGGTGATTGACGAGAGTGGGAGCAATCACTGAGCGCAGCTTGTGACAGAGCAGCTCTCATGGGAGAGTTTTAAGGCCACATCAGCAAATGTGAGGAATTGTGAGCTTTAATAAGATTTGATGACCTATTGATATCTGGGGGAATTTGCTGAGAAATCATGGGAACTGTTCTGTTTGCATTTACTATTTGGTGTGCGCTGTGGGTTGTTCAATCACAATATATCATCCAAGTTTTACCACATGTTAATTCCGGGTGTTAGAAATAAGTTATACATACATTACAGAACGTAGGACCACCCTAACATTGCAAAACTTATAGTTGTTGTTCAAAACAGTGCAATCTTGGTAAGTGACCTACATTTCTACTTTAGAGGAACATTGCTGGTCCCTACTTAATTGTGGCTACCTGGCAGTGCCAACAGTGGTCCTCAGAGATACCTGCTGCTCCATCATGTTAGTCAACAGCACACATAATCCTGGCTGCTGCTTGCCTTTTGAAATGATTTCAAGATCCCACCTCTCAGCCATTGCTCATTATGTGCTGCACTCACTCCCATGTCAATTAAGCCCTTTCCACTGCACAATGTGCATTGCACGACTGAGGCTGATGCAACATGTGGCTGGGAACGTGGAAATTATCCCAATGCTAAGTTCTCTACTCTGCTGGAAAAGCCCAGCCCGGAACTTAAAGTAATTAGCACATGGAAAGAAAAATTAGTGGAAGATGTTGGGGAACTAAAAGCCAATGAATCTCCTGTACTTGCTGGTCTCCATCCTGGGGTTTTAATGCTACAGAGTTTTGGATGATCCATAAATGGCTAGATTCAAGATCACTCACTTGGATTGGAATAAACGTCTTACTGTTTGAGTGACGAAGGAGAGAATCAGCAATGGAACCAAAGGCCAGTGTTAGTCTGCCATCAACAGTTGGATAATGCCAAGAATGGACGGTCTGAGTTCTGAGGAAAGGCAGGGTAGGCTGGGGCTTTTTTCACTGGAGTGTAGGAAGTTGAGGGGTGACCTTATAGAGGTTTATAAAATCATGAATTGTATAGATAAGGTGAATGGCTGGTATCTTTTCCTTAGAGTGGGGGATTTCAAGATGAGGGGCTATATTGTTAAGGTGAGAGGAGAAAGATTTAAAAAGCACATGAGAGGCAATTTTTTTTTACACAGAGTGGTCCGTGTGTGGAATGAACTTCCCAAAAAAGTGGTGGTTGCAGGATAATTATATGAATAGGAAAGGTTTGGAGGTACAGAGGAACCTCAATTATCTGAAGGACACGGGGTGGGGAATATTTTGATTGGTTAATCGAATTCCGGATAATCAAATGCTGGATAACATAGTTTAGCCAAGCATCAGGACCTTGCGATCTTGCCAGATAATCCGATATTCGGATAATCAAACTTTGGATAATCAAGGTTCCTCTGTCTCTGGGCCAAACAAGGGCAGGTGGGACTAGTTTAGTTTGGAATTATGGTTGGCATGGACTGGTTGGACCAAAGTGTCTGTTTCCATGCTGTATGACTCAGAGGGAAATGGGTCTGGGTGGGTTACTCTTCGGAGGGTCGGTGTGGACTGGTTGGGCCAAAGGGCCTGTTCCCACACTGTAGGGAATCTATTCTAATCTAAATGCTCAAATCTGTGAAGAACATAACAACAGACCACTTCAAAATCACACTGTGACTTGGCAGATGCAATTCAGTCTTACAAAAGAGCAATTGTGTTTGAAAAATCTGTTAAAGTTTCTTGAACATAGACATAGAACATAGAAAAGTATAACACAGAACAGGCCCTTTGGCCCACGATGTTGTGCCGAGGTTTAATCCTAATGTAAAAAATAATAACTTAACCTACACACTCCTCAACTCACTGCTCTCCATGTGCATGTCCAGCAGTCGCTTAAATGTCCCCAGTGACTCTGCTTCGACCACCTGATAATGGTATAACTGATAATGGTGGCTGAGGCTGAATTAATAAATTGACTAAATTTATATTTCTAGTGGACATGTGATAAGGTACCACACAAGAGGATGACCATAAGGTTAGGGTTAATGGTGGTAATATATTAACATGGTTTGAGCATTGGTTAACCAACAGGCAACAAAGATAAACAGGTCATTTTCAAGTTGTCAAGTTATTAGTAGCAATGGTCAAGGATGGTCAATTTCTGTACCAGCTGAGGTTACCTTTCCTCTCACCTGAGGCATCAGGACCCTCAGATTAAACTACAACCAGTCACCTCTCTCTACTGAGAGAGCAGCCTATAGTCTGGTGAGACTGTGGTGATTTTACCTTCAGTGATGGTCACTGCTTGGGTCTCAGCTATTGATCATTCATGACCCAGAAGTTTGCCAGTGATACAAACTTAGATGGGAATAAGTGTGAGTAAGACACAAAGCTGCCATAAAGAGATATTAAAGGGGTGAAGTGATTGGGCAAGAAAGTATGGCAGAATATGAAATTGTTCACTTTGACAGGAAGAATAGGAAAGAAGTTGGAAGTCAGTGAGATTTTTGGATGCTCCTGTGTGTAAAACACAGGTTAGCAAGCAGGTACAAACTAATAGGAAGGCAAATGGTATGTTAGACTTTACTCGAAAGGGGCTAGGACATAAGAAGAAGAAAGTTTTGCTTAAATTATACGATGCCCTGGTTTGCTGTATGCTGTAGAGGAAAGGTTTAATATTCAAATATGTAAACAGCAAGCTATCTCAGAAGTGATCTAAAGGATCATATGACAGAGAGCCTCTGCAGAAAGAAGCCATTGTGTAGACTTCATTCTAAGTCGGGGACTGTGAATTGATAGTAATTTTAAATAAAATCTGAGACTTGATCAACTCTTCCTAAAAATGTAGAGGAATCAACTTCTTTCAAGAATCACTACCATAACAGATATATGAGATCAGTCTTTTTAAGGGAGGGTGTTATCTTCGGCTGCAAGGAAGATCCTTTTGATTGATTCCTGGATTGAAAGGCTTAGGTGAAGTTGAGGAGAATGGGTCTACGTTCTCTGGTACTTAGAAAATTGAGAGGTGATCTCATTGAAACATAGAAAACTCTTCATGGATTGGACAAGGCCGATCCTGAGAGACTTTTCTACTGGCTGGTTTGGTATAATCATGATTAAACAAGTAGACTTTAGTGGCCAACTCATCCTCCTATTTCTCATTAGAAAGAGGCCCATTCAAACCATTGTGAGTGCTTGTTATTTTGGAAGATTTATCCAATTTTGTCTCATAGGCCAACAGTTTCTCATGATCCTAAAAACTAATTCATGGCTGGTACAATTGCAACATTTAAGAGGCATTTGGATGGGTATATGAATAGAAGGGGTTTGGAGGGATATGGGCTGGGTGCTGGCAGGTGGGACTAGATTGGGTTGGGATATCTGATTGGCATGGACAGGTTGGACCGAAGGGTCTGTTTCCACGCTGTACATCTCTATGACTCTATTTAAAATATATCCCTACCTATAACAGTTCCTGTAGTATCTAATTTCACCATGTCTTTACATTGTCCATTTCAGGACATTAATGGCTCTCTGTATGAACACAGAAACATATGAACTAAGACCAGGAGTAAGCCATTCAGCCCCTTGAGCTTGCTTGCCATTCAATAAGATCCTGGCTGATCTGATTACTCCACATTCTCACCCACCCACCCACCTCTGATCCCTCTGCCATACAATACTCAAAAACTCTGCTTTCATTGCGTTTTCAGGAACAGACGTCTAAAGGCTCACAAAGCATTTAGAAAATAATTCTCCACATCTGTTTTAAAAAAAAAACCTTTTGAACACTTTTTTAAAAAAGTGACCCCTAGTTTGAGAATCTCCCATGAGAGGAAACATCCTCTTCCCATCCATCCTCTAAAGATCTTACATGTTTCAATCAAGTCGCCACTTCAGCAGAGACAACCCGAGCCAGTCCAGCTGTTCCGCATAACACAAAGTATTGGTCTGAGAAATCTTCTCTGAACTGTTTCCCATATATTTACATACTTTCTTAAATAAGGCAGCCAATATTGTACACAGGTACTCCTTTATACTTCTGTATTTAATTCCCCTCACAGTAAATAATAAAATTTTATTAAGAGTTTCTAAATAATTCCCATACCTGCATTCCAACATTTTGCAATTCATGTATTGAAACACTTGGATCCCTCTGCATCCCAGAGCTCTGCACTCTTTTCCCAATTTAGATAATGTGTTTCATTATATTTATTGTCTCAAAATGAACAATTTCACATTTTCCCACATTATACTCTATTTGCCACATATTTTACCTACACAGGAGTGTACACCATTGACAAGATGCTCTGCACTAACTTACCCAGGTTCCTTAGAGAAACCTTCCAAACCCATGACCCTTATCACCACTTTGAGGTCTGACAAAGGGTCACTTGATTTGAAATGTTAACTCTGTTGTTCTTTCCTTCTACAGATGCTGTCAGGCCTGTTTAGCTTGTCCAGCAATTTTGGTTTTTGTTTCAGATTTACAGTATCTGTAGTTCTTTGTTTTTAGTTATACATTCGTACAAAGACTGCCCGGAGCACACTAGCCTTACGTCTGCCTCCTGCAAGCTCCATCTTTACTCTGAACAAGTCTCTGTGGCACCATCACAGTGTGTGGAGCTTACTGCTCAAATATTAATTCTTTTAGACCATGGACAATAAGGTGTAACTGCTCTGGCTGTGGCCCAACCAGAGATTTGTAAACCATTTAGACCCATTTACTTGTTTTTGTCTTCAGTGGCTGTATTTTTCAGAGCCATATATCCCGTATACTCTTCGCCAACTCCTCAACTAGTTCAGCCACCTAGAGTAATAGAGATGCACAGAAACACTCTTTAGTCGATGATGACCAGATTTCCTAAATTAAGCTAGTCCCACTTGCCAGCATTTGGCCCAGATCCCTCTAAATTCTTCCTATCCATATACCCATCCAAATGTCTTTTAAGTGTTGTAATTGTACCAGCCTCTACCACTTCCTCTGGCAGCTCATTCCTTACATGCACCACCCTCTGCGTGAAAAGGTTACCCCTTAGATCCTTTTGAAATCTTCTCCTTCTCACCTTAAACCTTTGCCCTCTAGTTTTGAATTCCCCTGCTGTGGGAAAAAGACCTTGGCTATTTACCCTATCCATGCCCTGGCAAGGATTGGTGAAGATGCACCCCAAGGTCCTGGTTTTTTGCCCCAGCTCACTTGCAAACCACCAGGTCAGCTTGGAGTAAATAGCTTGTGTTCCTCTATCAGCCTGAGCTGAGGAACTTTCTGTGGGCCAATTATTCTTTAATATGCCATATAAAATCTTTCCAACCACAATTTATTTTGTTTTCTTTTATTTGTCCTTTGATACAATTCCATATTCTAAAAAAAAAGCTCTTTTCTCTTAAGATTTTATGACCACAAAAGTACTTCACAACTATAAGTCTGTTTGTGTTTGTGTTTCCAGTATACTTCTTTATTTCTCTGATTTCTTGGCTCCTTTATTGTGTAACCCACAAACATGAATCTTTGGCTACATTGCAATCATATACTTGCAACGCAGTCCTGAGAACAAAAGGGTGTTTAAAAAATCTTTTATTGTTCCTAAACTACTGATAAGCTTGCACTGTGTAGCTAATACTATTTCTAAATCCAGCTGTATTTGACTTAATTAAAGTGCTCCCCTCTAATTAATTATTTTCTATAGAGATCTTTTAAAACAAATGATACGGCATAATATTGGAGATAATTCACTGCATGAAAGATAGTGCACTTCAAATAATGCACAGTACTATGGATAAAACACTCTGAAGGGGATAATTCATTGTAGCATAGAAAATCCATGGGATTATGCATAATAAATTGTACTGTAAATGAGACAAGCTGCAGTAGGTCATGTTCCATGCATTTTCCACTTCTGTTAGCATACCAGGCTATCATCTGAATAACATATTGTTACAGAAAAGGCACCTTGAAATATTCCAAACAACACTGTGGCTGTACCTATCCAAATGGACTGTAGCAGTTCAAGAAGGTGACTTACTACCACTTTCTCAAGAGTAATTAAAGATGGGCAATAAATAATGGCCAAACCAACGGTATCCATATCCTGTGGGCACCAATTGTAAATTTGTTTTGCATTAAAACTCCATTCAAATGATCATAGAGCTCATGGAATCACATAGCACGGAAACAGACCTTTCGGTCCAACCAGTCCATGCTAACCACAATCCCAAACTAAACTAGTGCCACCTGCCTGCACTTGGTCCATATCCCTCCAAACCTTTCCTATTCATGTACTTTTCCAAATGTCCATTACACATTGTAACTGTACACATATCCATCACTTCCTCTGGGAGTTCATTCCACACATGAACTACTGTGTAAAAAAAAAGTGCTCCTTATGTCTTTTTTAAAACTTTCTCCTCTCACCTTGAAACTATATCCCCCAGTCTTTAAATCCCACACCCGAGGGGAAAGACTCCTGTCATTCACCTTATTCATGCCCCTCATGACTTTATAAACCTCTATAAGGTCACCACTCCAGTGAAAGAAGTTCCAGCCTCTCCTTACAACTCAAACCCTCCATTCCCGGCAACATTAGAATTGATGTGCTCTTCATTAAACTATATCTATCTGCAAGCACTTGGGTTCTCTCCCTGGTGCATGGTTAGGAACATGGGACTGGGATATCATAGCAATTACAGAAACATGGCTCAGGGATGGGCATGACTGGCAGCTTAATGTTCCAGGATACAAATGCTACAGGAAGGATAGAAAGGGAGGCAAGAGAGGAGGGGGAGTGGCATTTTTGATAAGGGATAGCATTACAGCTGTGCTGAGGGAAGATATTCCCGGAAATACATCCAGGGAAGTTATTTGGGTGGAACTGAGAAATAAGAAAGGGATGATCACCTTATTGGGATTGTATTATAGACCCCCCAATAGTCAGAGGGAAATTGAGAAACAAACTTGTAAGGAGAGGGCAGTGAAGGCCCAGTCTCTGGATTCATTTAAGAAAGAGTTGGATAGAGCTCTCAAAGATAGTGGAATCAAGGGTTATGGAGATAAGGCAGGAAGA
>NC_057733.1:7495892-7540011 GCF_004010195.1 Chiloscyllium plagiosum
AAGATTTTCAAGGATGTTGCCAGGGTTGGAGGATTTGAGGTACAGGGAGAGGCTGAACAGGCTGGGGCTGTTTTCCCTGGAACATCGGAGGCTGAGGGTTGACCTTGTAGAGGTTTACAAAATTATGAGGGGCATGGATAGAGTAAATAGGCAAAGTCTTTTCCCTGGGATGGTGAAGTCCAGAACTAGAGGGCATAGGTTTAGGGTGAGAGGGGAAAGATATAAAAGAGACCTAAGGGGCAACCTTTTCATACAGAGGGTGGTACGGGTATGGAATGAGCTGCCAGAGGAAGTAGTGGAGGCTGATACAATTGCAACATTTAAGAGGTGTCTGGATGGGTATATGAATAGGAGGGATATGGGCCAGGTGCTGGCATGTGTGACTGGATCGGGTTGGGATATCTGGTCGGCATGGACAGGTTGGACTGAAGGATCTGTTTCAGTGCTGTACATCTCTATGACTCTATGACCTCCCTCTGGGTGTTAGTGAAAATATTGCAGTGCTGTTCAACAATTTGAGTTGAAAAATAAACAAGGTTTACTAGTCCTGGATATCTTTATGTAACACAAGATTCGATCACAGAAGCAGCCCAAAGATCACGAGGCAGGGATGCATAACTCCACTGGCATCAGATCATTATAAAACTGAAGGGACATTCAGTTGAAACAAGGAAGTGTTGACTTGAAATGAAACCTGTCATTCACATTGTCAAGGAATCCTTTGTCTATCTGGATGTGGAGATGCCGGTGTTGGACTGGGGTGTACAAAGTTAAAAATCGCACAACACCAGGTTATAGTCCAACAGGTTTAATTGGAAGCACTAGCTTTCAGAGCGACGCTCCTCCATCAGGTGGTTGTGCCTGATAAAGGAGCGGTGCTCCAAAAGCTAGTGCTTCCAATTAAAGCTGTTGGACTATAACCTGGTGTTGTGTGATTTTTAACTTTGTTTATCTGCTCCTTCTTCTCTTGAGACCACCTTTCACTTTTTTCTCAGTGAGGGCCCATTTGACTACTTTAGTTGCCCTCCCTCACCATCACCACCCACTGTTGGAGGTCCCAGCACATGAACTTGACCGCCCCCTCCTGCTCAGCACCCTTACTCACCATTGCTACCTGCTTTGGGTTCCACTGCAGTTACTGTACAAGGTGATTGCTAATGCGGAAATTGACAGCAGGTGAGATCAGTCTGAGTCATGGCAACAGGTGGCTTAGAAAATATATCTAATGTAGATTGATTAATCATTAGTTACACTTGCGAATGAAGAATGATCACTTGTAGAGAGGAACAAAGGATAACTCATTCCCATTGAACTAGTCTTCAGCACAAGGACTTTCAGGACAGGAGAACGGAAAGCTAGAGGGAAAAAGGTAATCTCTTGTAAAGGTGTATTAGGTATTTTAAACTCCACCATAAAATTATGCACGTAACACCAATAGTGATGGAAACAGCTGCCCTAGTTTATGTGAAGTTAAGTTCATTATTGAGATCAAATCCAATTTTCAGCCTGTTTGTTGCACACTCACTGTCAATTTTATGCCATCGGCTGTAGTTTGTCCCATTGGGATAAATAAAATTGACAATGATTTGCAACTTATGATTGTCAACTCGCTTGCATTTTCAACAGACAAGCTGTTATCTTTCACACTCACCTTTTACTGTAGCTCAAAAAGGGAAATGGGGGGACAATAGGAGAGCGATAGTGATCAGAGATACAATGGTTAGAGGAATAGACAAGAGATTCTGTGTTCGCAAACGAAACTCCGGGATGGTATGTTGCCTCCCAGGTGCCAGGTCGGGGATGCCTTGGATCGAGTCTACAGGATTCTTGGGGGTGGGGGATGTGTGGTGGTGAGCAGCCAGAAGTCGCTGTAAACATCAGTACCAATGACAGGGTAGGGAAAGGGATGAGGACCTGAAAAGTGAATACAGAGAGTTCGGTTGGAAGCTATAAGGCAGGACGAGCAGAGTAGTAATTATGTAATTTAGCGCGCTGAGCTTGAAGGTTTGTTTTCAAATTCTTCGTCACCTTACTAGGTAACATCATCAGTGAGAGTCTCTGCTGAAGCATTGGTGGTGTATCCTGTCTCTCTATTTATAGGTCTTGGTTTCTTAAGGTGGGTGATGTCATTTCCTTAGACCCTATCTACCTCCCCTTGAAAAAAAGAACTGGAAATGACATCACCCATCTTAAGAAACCAAGACCTATAAATAGAGAGACAGGATACACCACCAGGATACACCCAATGGATCATTGGGATACCTCCTGGGGAAGGTGGGATCTGTATAAGGAGGACGGGGTGCATCCGAACTGGAGGGGTATCAATATCCTGGGCAGGAGGTTTGCTAGAGCTCTTCAGGAGGGTTGATAGGGCAAAGCTGCAGTCAGTGTGATGTGTTAAAGTGTGTCGAATTTAATGCAAGAAGTGTCAGGAATAAGGGTGATGAACTTAGAGCATGGATCAGTACTTGGAGCTACGATGTTGTGGCCATTACAGAGACTTGGATATCACAGGGGCAGGAATGATTGTTGGACGTTCTGGGGTTGAGATGTTTCAAAAGGAATAGGGAAGGGAATTAACTGTGGGTGGCACAGTGGTTAGCACTGCTGCCTCACAGCGCCAGAGACCCGGGTTCAATTCCCGCCTCAGGCGACTGACTGTGTGGAGTTTGCACGTTCTCCCTGTGTCTGCGTGGGTTTCCTTCAGGTGCTCTGGTTTCCTCCCACAATCCAAAAATGTGCAGGTCAGGTGAATTGGTCATACTAAATTGCCTGTAGTGTTAGGTGAAGGGGTAAATGTAGGGGAATGGGTCTGGGTGGGTTGCGCTTCGGTGTGGACTTGTTGGGCTGAAGGGCCTGTTTCCTCACTATAAGTAATCTAATCTAAAAGTGGTAGGGAGTGGTATTGTTAATTAGGAATACTATCACAGCTGCAGAAAGAGAGGTTGTTAAGGAAGGTTTATCTACTGAGTCATTATGGGTGGAAGTCAGAAACAGGAAAGGAGCAGTCACTTTCTTGTGAGTTTTCTATAGACTCCCCAATAACAACAGGGACACGGAGGAGCAGATTGGGAGGCAGATTTTGAAAAGGTGTGGAAATAACAGAGTTGTTGTTATGGGTGACTTCAAACTTCCCTAATATTGATTGGAATCTCCTTAGAGCAAATAGTTTGGATGGAGCACATTTTACCAAGTGTGTCTATGAAAGATTCCTGACTCAATATGTAGATAGGCCGACTAGAGGGGAGGCCATATTGGATTGGTGTTTGGCAACAAACCGGGCCAGGTGTCAGATCTCTCTGTGGGAGAACATTTCGGTGATAGTGATCACAACTCCCTGGCCTTTACTATAGACATGGCGAGGTATAGGAGCAGACAGTATGGGAAAGTATTTAATTGGGGAAAGGGGAATGACAATGCTATCAGAGCCAGAGACTTTTCCCAGGGTGAAATGGCTTCCATGTGGGGGCATAATTTTAAGGTGATTGGCAGAAGGTTAAGGGAGTTGTCAGAGGTTGGTTCGTTACACAGAGAGTGGTGGAGAGTCAGATACATTAGGGACATTTAAGCAACTCGTGGATAAGCACATGGAAGATAATACAATGTAGGGTATGTCGGTTAGTCTGATCTTAGAATAGGATAAAAGGTCAGCACAACAACGTGGGCCAAAGGGCCTGTATAGTGTTGTACTGATCTATGTTCTATATTCTTTACATCAGAATAGAGAGCCAGGTATTTGGGACAATGTGTATCTAATTGAGCAGAATTGCAGAGATTGCTGACTGGGGAAATTTAAATTTCTCAATTTGTTCATGGGGCGATTACTGACTGGGCCAATAGTTATTACCCATCTGTGATTGCCCTGGAGAAGATGGGGGTGAGCTGCGTTCTTGCACTGCTATAGACCATGTGCTGCAGGGAGATGCACAACGTGGTTCAGGAAGAAATCCCAGGATTTTGGCCCAATGACACTGAAGGAACCGTGGTATGTTTCTGGAATAACTGCACAGAGGCCAGTATCTCGTCACCAAATCACCCTATTTTTACCTGTACACAGTAGACTGGCTGCAACCAGCCAGCTCAGAATCTCTTCAATTCGGATGACTGACTCAAAGTCTCCCGTTTATCTATCTATATCTATCTATCTATATTTATCTATTTATGTCTATCAATCTATATCTATCTATCCATATCTATCAATCTATATCTATCTATTTCACCTAGTGCTTATTTATTCCCCAGCTCCCATGTCATGTGTGTGCACGTGTAGGACACAGTGAAGAACACTAAGTGCAGAAAATGTTATTCATATTCCCACCCCCAGGAAGAAAGGAAACACCTGAGTGGCCAGTAACAAGCAGTGCCCTTCACATCAAAGGGCGATGCTGTGTGATCAAACAGTGAAGGGGAGGGCAGGGATTAAATCAAAATAGAATTGGATGGGGAAATAATACACTCTACTTCCTGTTGTGCCCACTTCTCCCTGAACAACTCAAGGCTGGTAGTAGACACTGCGTGAATCCCCTGGTCATATTGCTCAGCCAGGGCTTCCTGATTAGCTCAGGTTAACAACCCCAATCAAGGATCTCGTTGTCGAAAAGGTCCATTTGATTCCAATCACTACAGTTTCAAAGTAAGGATGGTGAGTGCATTAAAGGAGGGGAACTTGAAGATGGTGGTCTTCCCATGTATCTGTTGCCCTTGTCCTTCTAGATTGAAGTGGCCAAGTTTTTGGAAGTTGCTGTCAGAAGAACCTTGGTGAGCTA
Source organism: Chiloscyllium plagiosum (assembly GCF_004010195.1). NCBI lineage: Eukaryota > Metazoa > Chordata > Chondrichthyes > Orectolobiformes > Hemiscylliidae > Chiloscyllium > Chiloscyllium plagiosum. Next base: position 7,500,659 of record NC_057733.1, read on the forward strand.
CCCCAATGTTTCCACCCTGTGTTGGTGGAGGAGGGACTGAATGTTGAAGGATCTGAAGATGGGTCACTGGACCTGAATCATTAACTCTGTCTCTGTCTCCACAGATGCTGCCAGACCTGCTGAGTTTCTCCAGCAGTTTCTGTTTTGTTTAAGATTGCCAGCATCCACAGTTCTTTGTTTTATGTTGGCAATCATTTCACTTTTGATAGAAATGGAAGCTTCATTTTTGTGAAATCCTTTAAGCTGCACACCATCCTCCCTCATGCTTCCTAGCAGCTATACAAATGGAGACATTGACTTAAGTCCCCAAACCAATGTTTGAGAGATAATTGTTGACCAAGTCACTGAGTAGAACTTAAACACTTGGATGCTTCTTTCAAGATAGTGCTGGTGCCAGGAATGCTGGGATATCCCAATATAATGCCATTATTAGTGAGTACTTCCAGCTACGGCAAGTGTCAGAATCAAGCTAGCCTTAGATGAGAGGGGATCCGTAGGTAGTTAGCGACAGAGCAAGAAAACTCACAAGGATTCATGGAAACAGAGCCTCCAGGAAATTTGGCTGAAATGACACTTAGTTAAAATATGTTAGAATTCAGCCTGTTGAATTATATGTAAATTTAATTTCTTATAATAATGAGACTAATTCTGATAAACCCCAATGCTGATTTTATGAGGCTGATAACCATTAGTTACAGTGCTGGATTTCCCATTCAGCCCTTTGGCAAAGATTCAGTTTTATTAGTTGAAAACTATCTTTGCTCAGTAAGTGTATTCATCTTCACAGTACTGTACTGGAACTACTGAACCAGTAAATTACTTGTCTATGCCAAAATCAATAAGATTTTGATATTTCAATTTTAAAAAATACCTTTGTCTTTGCAATGAGACTAAACGTTACTTAGAGTCTTACAGATTATACTCTTGAGATTAAGATTCAGGATTCAATCTTTGAGAAACTGAAGTCCTGTGTGCTTTGTGAATCTAACACCTGGATTTACACCAAGATCATGAGCAGCTGCAGTGAAGTTTATTTTATATTCCATTCCCCTTGTAACATTCCATTTTGTTTCCTAATCGTACACTCACTGTATCTGCATACTAGCATTTTGTGATTCATGTACTTAGGTACACAGGTCCCTCTCTCTCTCTTTGTCTCTCTCTGTTTAGATAGTCCTAAACAAGGGTTATACCCGAAATGTTGACTTCTCCACCTCCTGATGCTACCTGGCTTGCTGTGTTCTTCCACCCTCCTTCTTGTCCACCACTTCCTCTAGCAACTCATTTCAAACATGCACTACTCTCTGCATGATAAAGTTGCCCCTTAGGTCACTTTTACATCTTTCTCTTCTCAAATTAAACTTATACCCTCTAGATTTGGACTCCTCTATCCTGGGAAAAAGACCTTGTCTATTTACCCTATCCATGCCCATCATGATTTTATAAACCTCTATAAGGTCACCCCTCAGCCTCTAATTGTCCAGGGTAAATAGCCAGAGTAAATCATGATGGGCATGGATAGGGTAAATACTGTTCAGCCTTTCCCTTTAATTCATACCCTCTAACCCCGACAATATTGTTATAAATCTTTTCTACACCTTTCAAGTTTAAGAACATCCTTTCTATCGCAGAGACCAGAAATGAATGAATACAATATTCCAAACGTGGCCTAATAGGTACAAACACAACATGACATCCCAACTCCTATATTCAATACGCTGGCCAATAAAGGTGAGTATATCAAACACCACCTTCATTATCCTGTCCACCTATGACTCCACTTTCAAAAATCTATGAACTTGCACCCCGAGGTCTCCTTGTTCAACAGCACTCCTCAGGACCCGACCATTAAGTGTATAACTTCTGCCCTGATTTGCCTTCTAAAATGCAGCACCTCATATTTATCTAAATTAAACTCCATCTGCCATTCCTTGGCCCATTGCCCATCTGATCAAGATCCCATTGTACTCTGAGACAACCTTCTTCACCATTCACTACACCATCTATTATGCTGTCATCTACAAACTTACTAACCATTCCTCTTATATTTAAAGCTAAATCATTAATATAAATGACAAGAACAGTCGACCCAGCACCAACCATCAGTATTTAACAACTGGTTTGATGTCTGCCCTGCATTTTGGAGTTTTGCTGGTCCTGCAAATACTCTCTCTTCAACATATATTCAGCTGCATGAGGGATTCCGACTAACATTAATTAAATGAATTACCTTTCAACTGTCAGATACCTCTACTAATGGGAAAAAAAACACTTTCCTATGTGCACTACCAATATTCTTCATACATTTATACACATTTATACAATACAGAGGGTAGTGCATGTTTGAAATGAGCTGCCAGAGGAAGTGGTGGACAAGTAGGAGGGTGGAAGAAAACAGCAAGCCAGTTAGCATCAGGAGGTGGAGAAGTCAACATTTCGGGTATAACCCTTGTTTAGGACTATCTAAACAGAGAGAGACAAAGAGAGAGAGAGGAATCACAAAATGCTAGTATGCAGATACAGTGAGTGTACGATTAGGAAACAAAATGGAATGTTACAAGGGGAATGGAATATAAAATAAACTTCACTGCTCCAAGGAATACAATCCCAATCTATCCAATCTTTCCACATAGCTCAGACCCTCCATCCCTGCCAACAACTTGGTAAACCTCTCGACAATGTTCACATCCTTCATATAATGTGGTGAAAAGAGCTGGAGTCAGTACTCCAGCTGTGGCCCAACCAGTACTTCAGACAGATCCAGTATAACCTCCCTGCTCTTGTATACAGTGCCTTGACAAACAGAAACAAATATCCCATATGCTTTTGTAGCCACCTTTTCAAATTGCCCTGGTGACTTCAAGAAGCTGTAGGCATGCACGTCAAGCTCCCTCTGATCTTCAGTACTTTCCAGAGTCCTACCGTTTATAATTCAAGACATCTTCAAACACTGCCCACAAACAATAGACAAAAACAATTTACTGTTTTAAACCAAGCTATTTTACTGGAAACAATTAATTGTGTAATTGTCAAAGGAAGCTAATCAATTTATACAGTAAGGCAATACCCTCTGCCCCACAAGAGGTGTTAAGTTAGACATTTCTCCCAAAGAACTTTAGGGAAGCATGGTGGCTCAGTGGTTAGCACTGAAGCCTCACAGTGCTAGGGACCCAGGTTCAATTTCCGCCTCAGGCAACTGCCTGTGTGGAGTTTGCACATTCTCCCTGTCTCTGTGTGGGTTTCCTCCCACAGTCCAAAAATATGCAGGTCTGGTGAATTGGCCATGCTAAATTGCCCAAAGCGTTAGGTGCATTAGTCAGGGAATTGGTTACTCTTCAGAGGGTTGGCGTTGGCTGAAGGGCCTGTTTCCACACTGTAGGGAATCTTAAAAAAAGATGTAATCACTTGCCTTGTTAGCATTCCCAAAATCCTTTAACTTACTTTTTGAATTGAATTCCATTTGCTACAGCTCTGTTCCTCAATCAGTACATTCATATCCTCCTCTAATTTACGGCTGTCATTCTCACTTTAAAATCCTCCCAATTTTCATGTCATCCATGAATTTTTTAATCAAACCTCATGCATTTAGCTTCAGAACGTGGATGTACCTACTAGAGAAGGTGCAAACCTTGACCTACTCTTGGGAAATAAGGCAGGGCAGGTGCCTGAGGTGACTGAGGTGTCAGTGGGGGAGCACTTTGGGGCCAGCGACCAAAATTCCATTAGTTTTAAAATAGTGATGGAAAAGGATAGACCAGGTCTAAAAGTTGAAGTTCTAAGTTGGAGGAAGGCTAATTTTGTCAGAGTTAGGCAAAAACTTTCAAAAGCTGATTGGGAGCAGATGTTCGCAGGTAAAAGGGACCGCTGGAAAATGGGAAGCCTTCAGAAATGAGATAACAAGAGTCCAGAGAAAATATATTCTTGTTAGGGTGAAAGGGAAGGCTGGTAGGTATAGGGAATACTGGATGGCTAAAGAAATTGAGGGTTTGGTTAAGAAAAAGAAGGAAACATATGTCAGGTATAGACAGGATAGATCGAATGAATCGTTAGAAGAGTATAAAGGCAGTAGAAGTATACTTAAGAGGGAAATCAGGAGGGTAAAAAGGGGACATGAGATAGTTTTGGCAAAGAGAGTTAAAGAGAACTGAAAGGGTTTTACGAATACATTAAGAACAAAAGAGTAAATCGGGAGAGAATAGAGCCCCTGAAAGATCAGCAAGACAGCCTTTGTGTGGAGCCGCAGGAGATGGGGACACACTAAACAAGTACTTTGCATCAGTGTTTATTGTGGAGAAGGACATGGAAGATATAGAATGTAGGGAAATGCATGGAGACATCTTGAAAAATATCCATATGACAGAGGAGGAAGGTTTGGATGTTTTGAAGCACACATAAGTGGATAAATCCCCAGGACCTGATCAGATGTACCCTAGAACTCTGTGGGAAGCTAGGGAAATGATTGCTGTGCCCTTGCTGAGATATTTGTACCATCGATAGTCACAAGTCAGGTGCCGGAAGACTGGAGGTTGGCTAACGTGGTGCCACTATTGAAGAAAGGTGATAAGGACACGTCAGAGAACTGATGTTGGTGATAGGCATGTTTTTGGAGGGAATCCTGAGGGACGGATTGTACCTGTATTTGGAAAGGCAGGGACTGATTCGGGATAGTCAACATGGCTTTGAGCGTGGGGAATCATGTTTCACAAACTTGATTGAATTTTTTGAAGAAGTAACAAAGAGGACTGATGAGGGCAGAATGGTAGATGTGATCTATATGGACTTCAGTAAGGCATTCGACAAGGTTCCCCATGGGAGACGGATTAGCAAGGTTAAATCAAATGGAATACAGAGAGAACTAGCCATTTGGATACAGAACTGGCTCAAAGGTAGAAGACAGAGGGTGGTGGTGGAGGGTTATTATTCAGACTGGAGGCCTGTGACCAGTGGAGTGCTACAAGGATCGGTGCTGGGTCCACTACTTTTTGTCATTTTTATAAATAATTTTGGTGTGAGCATAAGATGTATAGTCAGTAAGTTTGCAGATGACACCAAAATTGGAGGTATAGTGGACAGCAAAGAAGTTTACCTTGGATTACAACAGGAACTTGATCAGATGGGCCAGTGGGCTGAGAAGTGGCAGATGGAGTTTAATTCAGATAAATGTGAGGTGCTACATTTTGGAAAAGCAAATCTTAGCAGGACTTATAAACTTAACGATAAGATCCTAGGGAAGTGTTGCTGAACAAAGAGATCTTGGAGTGCAGGTTGATATCCTCCTTGAAAGTGGAGTCACAGGTAGATAGGATAGTGAAGGTTTGGTATGCTTTCCTTTATTGGTCAGAGTATTGAGTACAGAGTTGGGAGGTCATGTTGCGACTGTGCAGGACATTTGTTCGGCCACTTTTGGAATATTGCCAATTCTGATCTCCTTCCTATTGGAAGGATATTGCAAAACATGAAATGATTCAGAAAAGATTTACAAGGATGTCGCCAGGTTGGGAGGATTTAAGCTATAGGCAGAGATTGAACAGGCTGGGGCTGTTTTCCCTGGAGCGTCGGAGGCTGAGGGGTGACCTTATAGAGGTTTATAAAATCACAAAGGGCATGGATAGGATAAATAGACAAAGTCTTTTCCCTGGGGTGGGGGAGTCTAGAACTAGAGGGCATAGGTTTAGGGTGAGAGGGGAAAGATATAAAAGAGATCTAAGTGGCAACTTTTTCACTCAGAGAATGGTACTTGTATAGAATGAGCTGCCAGAGGAAGTGGTCGAGGCTGGTACAATTGCAACATTTAAAAGGTAACGTTTTGGGTTCAGTGACCCTTCAGAACTGAAGATCAATTTTTTGTTTTAGTTTCTGATTTCCAGCAACCGCAATTATTTCATTTTTTTTTGTTCAGAATTATTGTAGTGGATGATTTTACCTTCCACAATACTGACTAGGAATCCTTTGTGCCAGGGGCTCAGGTAGGACAGAATTTGTTAGGTGCATCCAAGAGAATTTCTTGAAGCAAAATGTGGATAGTCCAACCAGAGAAAGGGCCATACTAAACCTTGTATTGGGAAATGAGCCTGGTCAGGTGATCAAAGCTTCAGTGGGGGAACATTTTTGAAACAGTGATCATAATTCCATCTGTTTTAAGATGGTCATAGATAATGGTAAGACTGGTTCTAATTCCATCTGTTTTAAGATAGTCATACATAATGGTAAGACTGATTCTCGAGCGAAAGTGCTAAACTGGGGCAAGGCTAATCACAATAGTATTAGCCAGGAACTGGGGCAATTAGTACGTTCTTCACAATTAGTGGCTGTTTGAGGGCAAATCCACATCTGACATGTTTAAAAACCAGTTGTTCGGAGTTCAGGTAAGGATGAAAGATAAAGATGGGAAGAGTTGGGAACCTTGAATGACAAGAAATATTGTAAGTTTAGTCAAAAAGAAAGCATATGTAAGATTTAAGAAACTGAAATCAGACAAGGTTTGGAGGTGCCGGTGTTGGGGTGTAAAAATCACACAACCAATCCCTTGAGGATTGTATAACAAGCAGGAAAGAACTTACAATAAAAATTCTGAGGGCTAAAACGAGCCATGGAATGCTCTTGTAGGATGAAGGAGAGTTCTAAGACATTTTAGATGTAAGAGGGTAACTAGGGAAAGGATAGTTTCTCTCAAGAACAAAAGACACAGTTTATGTGTGGAGCCAGTGGAAGTGGGTGAGGTACTTACTCAGTATTTTGCATCAATATTCACCAAGAAGAAGGACGTGGATGGTGGTAAGATTAGGAAGGGCTATGTTGATATTATCGGGCATGTTATTATTAAGGAGGAGGTGTTGGGTGTCTTGAAAGGCAGATAACTCCCCAGGATCCAATAGGATCTATTCCAGGATACTGAGGGAGGCAAGGGAAGAAATTGATGGGACCATGACAGGGCTCTTTGGCACAGGTGAGCTCCCAGAAGACTGGAGATTAGCCAATGTTGTTCCTTTGTTTAATAAAGGCAACAGGGATAATCCAGGAAATTATAGTCCAGTGAGCCTTACATCAATGATAAGAAAATTAATGGAGAAGATTCTTAGGGACAGGATTTACTTGCATTTGGTAAAGAATGGACTTAATAGGGATAGTCAGCCTGGTTTTGAGCGGGAGACATCTTGTCTCACAAACATGAATGAGTTTTTTGAGGAATTGACAATGATGATTGATGAGGGTAGGAGAGCAGACGTTGTCTACATGGAATTTACTAAAGTACTGGACAAGCTCCTTCATGGTAAACTGGTCCAGAAAATTACATCACACGGGATTCTTGGTGAGTTGGTAAGTTGGATACAAAATTGCTTGATCATTGAAGACAAAGGGTGGTTGTGAATGGATGACTTGAGGTCTGTGTCCAGTGGTATTCCACAAGGATTAATGCTGAGACCTCTGTTATTTATAATATATGTAAATGATTCGGATGAAAATGTAGTTGATCTGAATAATAAGTTCACAGACGACATGAGAAAAGGTAGTGTTGTGGATAGTGAGGAAGTTGACAAAGGATGAAGCAGGATAGCGATCAGTTGGAAAGTTGGGTGGAAAAATGGCAGATGGAGTTTAATCCAGACAAGTGTGAGGTGATGTATTTCAGAATCTCCAGATTCTGAAAATCTGGTCCGCCACTTATAAGTGTTACAACAACGTGTCAGAATCATGAAGTGCTGTGAATATTTTCTTACTTATGATTCCAAGACCTGCTTTTTAAAAGAGGGCTGATTTAACCAAAAATGGTTGTGGATGTAAAATAATTGGTTATCTGGAGAAAACACTGATGGAATTTTGTACTGACAGATGTGAAGAGAACTTTGAACAACAGTCTTTAAAGGGTGGGTGAGGCAAGTTAAAACTTATGATATCTTATGTCTATAAAGATAATGAGAAGCTGATGCCATCCTGTTCAACAGCAAACCATCTCCTGTGAATTCTATCCCAAACTGCACACTCATTCTCTATTTTTTCCTTTGAAGAATATACCAGGGCAGGGGTTTAAAAAGTCTGTTTCTATTCTACCGGATGTCCTTGTCAGACTGCACCTCTCATGTGTGAGTTTAAGCATTAATAACAATAAATGCTGGGGATCACAACGGGTCAGGCAGCATCCATGGAGAGAGAACAAAATAACATTTTGAGTCTAGATGACTCTTCATCAGAGATTCTTCACCTAGACTCGAAACGTTAGCTTGCTCTCTCTCCATGGAGGCTGCCTGACCTGTTGTGATCTCCAGTATTTGTGGTTTTCAGTACAGATTTCACCATCTGCAGTAATTTGCTCTTATATTAATGTATTGTAGCATGAGTGCTATCCTTTAGCTATCCCAATGTTGCAGGTAAAGACTCTTTTTCATCCTGAGGCTGCAATTTGGATTTAACAAAAAGGAACTCGGACAACAAAGGGACTCTCTTTCACCTTAAATGCTGGAATTCAATCATGGAATCGGATCTGCACAATCTCAACCAGTCTTCAAAACCAAGGATAGTGTAACTGACTTCTCAATCATCAACATTAATGTCACCCACTGTGAAGACCACAATGTTCAACCATCTGCTCTTTGCAACATTGACTTCACAAGCGAAGATGGCGATGGAGTAGGACGCTTCATCCGGAGCTCATCCACTCCGTCCATTTTGTTTTGATGTTTTCTCTTTTTTGTTCTCTTTTGTATTTTGTTTCTTTCCTTTTCTCTCCTGCCTTGTCGGAGGAGATGTCCTGAACTCCCAGCCTCAGTGCAGACCCAGCGAAGCAGCCTCTTGGCCTGGTGTGGTGGTCTACTATCCTCCATTCCTGATGAAGGGCTTTTGCCCGAAACATCAATTTTCCTGCTCCTCGGATGCTGCATGACCTGCTGTGCTTTTCCAGCACCACTCTAATCTAAATGCTGGTCTCTTGGCCCAACATGGCTGTCTTTCAGTGGCCCGTGGCAGTCTTTCGGCCTGCCGTGGCCTCAACGTGGACTTCCAGCCTTGGGGTGATTCCACACTAGTCTCCCAGCCTTGACAGCCTCTACATGGAGCCTGGTGCAGTCTGGAGGGCTAGGTACCAGCGTGGACTGGGTTAGAAGGATTGTTGTGCTGAACTTTTTATTTCTCTATTTCTATTTTATCTCTATGATCTGTAATGCTGGACTTTTTTTTATTTTTCTAATTTTCTTTCCTGAGAACTTTGACTGAGGAATCTGTACCTTTGTACCTAAGGAGGCACCATAAGTGGCAATTTGTAAACTTTTCACTGTTCTCATTTGAGTGCATGTGACAATAAAGCTAATTCGATTCAATTCAACATTTATCAGCCAATTGATAAATCTGTTTATCATATTTATTTCTGTTCAGGACTCCCCTTGTATTTCAAATCTGTGTGCACATATATTGTGTTACTAATACTTCTTGCGTTTACTAATGGATAAATTCACTCTTTGTTAACTGAAGAATACCTGAGTGAATTGGCTTCTCTGAAAACATCAGCTCACTTCAATAGAGGAGAGAGATATCCACAATGGAAGGGGTCTTCTCATTTAAATTAATCCTTGTTGTAACTACCAAGGGAGTGGGTGAATAAAGAAGGGGAGTCAGTTTACCCCTCCTCATCAGGGAGCTGGAGCATCCTGTTTGGGATTGTAATGAATTGGGGAACATTGCCCAGAGACTTGGTGTAACAGAAGGCACAAGTCAAGAGTGTAATGCAATGCTTACTTGGGTGGGTACAGCTCCAACAACGCTCAGGCAGCTTGTACCATCCAGGATAAAGCAGCCCGCATGATTGACATCATATTCACTGAGTTACTTAAAAACAAATATAGCCTATATACTGTTATATGAGTTTATGTATGTTAGCTTTTAATATGATTTCTAGTTCTTCAAATTAAGAACTAAACCTTGATAAATGCTGTTGGTCATATTTAAGTAGATAAATCAATTCTAATCATTAAACCAAGGATTACCAAGAGGAAATTCCCAAGAGGAAATACAGGCCAGTTTTAGCTTGGCATTGGTAATAGAGTCACAGGGATGTACATGGAAACAGACCCTTCGAACCAACCCGTCCATGCCAACCAGATATCCTAAACTGATCTAGTCCCATTTGCCAGCATTTTGCCATACCCCTCTAAACCCTTCCTATTCATATACCCATCCAAATGCCTTTTAAATGTTGTAATTGTACCAGCCTCCACTATTTCAGCTGGCAGGTCATTCCATACACACACCACTCTCTGTATGAAAATGTTGCCCCTTAGATCCATTTGAATCTTTCCCCTCTCACCCTAAACCTATGCTGTCCAGTTCTGGACTCCCCCACCCCAGGGAAGAGACTTTGTCTATTTATCCTATCCATGCCCCTCATGATTTTCATAATCTCTATAAGGTCACCTCTCAGCCTCTGATGCTCCAGGGAAAATGATTATAGAATCCCTACAATGTGGGAATAGACTATTTGGCCCAACAAGTCTACATTGACCCTCCGAAGAGTAACCCACCCAGTCCCCTACCCTATTATACTACATTTACCCCTGACTAATGCATCTAACCCACACATCCCTGAACAATTTAGCATGGCCAATTGACCTGACCTGCACATTTTTGGACTGTGGGAGAAAACTGGAGCATCCGGAGGGGACCATCACAGACACAGAGGAAAGGTGCAAACTCCACACAGATAGTCGCCCGAGGGCTGGAACTGAACCTGGGTCCCTGGCACTGCGAGGCAGTATTGCTAGCCATTGAGCCACCATGCCGCCATCAACCTCAGCCTATTCAGCCTCTCCTTATATACAAGGAAACAATACAGTGTATATAACTGTATTGTACAAAGGTAGCTTAGTCCAAGTGTGTAATCTTTAATTGCTTTGCTTTTGAAAAGTTTGATGAAAGTATCACACCCTTAACAAGCTTCCCCTTAAAAGCATGTATGTTATTCAACCCAGCTAATCCAAATTCTATTTGTAACTCCATTCTGGGTAACAAAATCTATTCCCATTTCACATTGGGAATATTTGATATTTCCTTATGTATTTCCTTCGACTGTGTTTGATCCTGGAGAAGAACCACAACCCCAGTGTAAAGGTCAGGATCAAACCTGCTTGCATTTTGACTGCTTCACCTTGCCGCCATTTCATCGCTACTGGGCCTTCCATTTTTAATTTACTTATTCACGGGATGTGGGCATCGCTGGCTGTGCCGGCACATTTTGCTCGTCTCTAACTATGCTTATAAACGATGGTGGTGAGCTGCCCTCTTGAACCGCTGCAGTCCATGTGCTGTAGGCTGACCCACAATCCCCTTAGGGAGGGAGTACCAGGATTTTGTCCCAGTGACAGTGAAGGAATGACGATATGTTTCCAAGTCAGGATGGTGAGCGATTGGGATGGAACTTGCAGAGGGTGGTGTTCCCATGTATCTGCTGCCCTTTCCCTTCTGGATGGTGGAGGTCACATGTTTTGAGGGTGCTGTTGAAGGGGCCTTTATGAATTTCTCTCGTGGATCTTGCCAATGGTAACACTGCTGCTGCAGTGCGTTGGTGGTGGAGGGAGTAAATGTTGACGATGGTGGATGTGGTGCCAATCAAGCAGATGGCTTTGTCCTGGGCACTTGCTGCTGCTCCTTGGGCATCTCATCAAAGTGATGATTCACTACAAATATCGAAGGAAACTTTCACCAGGCTCTCGTTTAGCAGCTGCGGCTCAGTGGCTAGCATCCCTGCTTCCCTGTCTAAAGGCTCTGTGTTGAAGTACAAGATGGAAAAAGCAATCGAGGCTGATACTTTAGTGGGATTGTTGCACTGATGAAAGTGTCATCTTTCAGATGAGAAGTTAAATTGAGGCTTTGCCTGCTCTCTTCAGTAACATTTCGCATTGTGTTATCTTGAAGAGAAGCACAGGAAGTTATCCCTAGTTATTAACACTACCAAAAACAAAAATCCCAGATAGTCTGGACTGCTGTTTGTGGGAGCTTGCTATTTGCTGCTACGTTACGACAGTGACTACTCTAGAAAGTTGGTTATTAGCTGTCAAATGCATTGGCACACCCTGAGATTGTGAAAGGTGCTACAAAAATATTGATGCTAATTTTTTAAAAGTTTGAACATGACTGACATCACAGCAATACAATACACTGTCCTCAGTGGAATTTCAGTCACGTGCACTTTCCAGCAGGGATCACAAACTGGAATCCTGGCTAATCTTTATACCCATTACCCAGGAATGCTAATCTGAAGGGTGCACCCTAAATTATTGTATGGGTTCTTCCGCCATTCATAGAGTTACCGAGTGTACAAAATGGAAACAGACCCTTTGATCCACACTGATCATGATCCCAAACTAAACTAGTCCCACTTGCCTGCATTTGACTCATATCCCTCCAAACCTTTCTTACTTACGTACCTATCCAAATGTCTTTTACATGTTGTAACTGTATCTGCATCCACTTCCGCTGGCAGTTCATTCCACATATGAACCACTCTCAGTGTGAAGAAGTTGGTCTTTTAAAATCTTTTTCGTCTTACCTTAAAAATACATCCCCTAGTTTTGAACTCTCCCAACCCCGGGGGAGACACCAGGGCCAGACCAGATATATCCAAGGTTAATATGGTAAGCGAGGAATGAGATTGCTGTGTCTCTGGTGAAGATCTTTGCATCCTCACTCTCCACTGGAGTAGTACCGGATGATTGGAGGGAGGCGAATGCTGTTCCTCTATTCAAAAAAGGGAACAGGGAAATCCCTGGGAATTACAGACTAGTCAGTCTTACGTCTCTGGTAAGCAAGGTACTGGTAAGGATTCTGAGACATAGGATTTATGACTATTTGGAAAAACATAGTTTGATTAAAGATAGTCAACATGTCTTTGTGAGGGGCAGGTCATGCCTCACGAGCCTTATTAAATTCTTTGAGGATGTGACGAGACAAGTGGATGAGCAGTGGGTGGGATGTATATGGATTTAATAAGGCATTTGATAAAGTTCCCCATGGTAGGGTTATTCAGAAAGTTAGGAGGAATGGGATACAGGAAGATCTGGCTGTCCGTATACAGAAATGGCTGGCCAAAAGAAGTGGTAAAACTCAAGTGGTCGTGGATGGAATGTATGCCACCTGGAGGTCAGAGACCGGTGATGTCCCACAGGGATCTGTTCTTGGGCTTCTGCTCTTTGTAGTTTTCATAAATGACTTGGATAAAGAAGTGGAAGGATGGGTTAGTAAGCTTGCCGATGACACAAAGGTCGGTGGTGTCGTATAGTGTCGAATGCTGTTGCAGGCCACAACAAGACATTGATAGGATGCAGAGCTTGGCTGAGAAGTGGCAGATGGAGTTAAACCTGAATAAATGTGAAGTGATTAATTTTGGAAAGTAAAATTTGAATGCTGAATACAGGGTTAACGACAGGATTCTTGGCAGCGTGGAGGAATAGCGGGATCTTGGGGTCCAAGTACATAGATCCCTCAAAGTTGCCACCCAAGTTGAGAGAGCTGTTGAGAAGGAGTATGGTGCTTTGGCTTTCATTAGCAGGGGATTGGAGTTTCAGAGTCACAAGATTTCGCTGCAGCCGTATGAAACTCTAGTTAGATCACACTTGGAATATTGTGTCCAGTTCTGGACACCTCATTATCGGAAGGATGTAGATGCTTTCCGGACGGTGCAGGGGAGATTTACCAGGATGCTGCCTGGATTGAAGGGCTTGTCTTATGAAGAGGGGTTGAGTGAGCTCGGGCTTTTCACACTGGAGAGAAGAGGAAGACAGGTGACTTTATAGAGGTGTACAAGGTAATGAGAGACATAGATAGAGTAGATAGCCAGAGACTTTTCCCCAGGGCAGAAATAGCTGTCACGAGGGGTCATAATTTTAAGGTGATTGGAGGAAGGTTTAGGGGAGATGTCAGAGGTAGGTTCTTTACACAGAGAGTGGTGTGTGTGTGGAATGCACTGCCAGCGGTGGTAATAGAGTCAGAGACATTAGGGTCGAGAGTGTGGTGCTGAAAAGCACAGGAGGTCAGGCAGCATCGGAGGAGTAGGAGAATCGACGTTTCGGGCAAAAGCCCTTCATCAGGATTGACATTAGGGGCATTGAAGCGACTGCTGTATAAGCACATGGATAGCAGTAAATTGTGTGTCGGTTAGGTTCATCTTAGATTAAGATAAATGCTCAGCACAACATTGTGGGCCGAAGGGCCTGTACTGTGCAGGACTGTTCTCTGTTCAATGTTCAATGTTCTATGACATTAATTTCAGCTCAGGCCAGATAACATTTGTCTTTAAACAGTATCTAATAACTTATACATGATGCTGTGGCAGCTGAACTCTCTAGTTCCAACCTTCTTGCAGAGTCTCAAACATGTGATTACTGAGGTCACAGCATATCTCATGAGTTCATTTGCATGTTCATTAAATCTGATCTCTACAACAAATGCTGCAGTGATTATGGTCAACCATCCCAGCATAGCTGTTGGCCTTTTCCTGCTCAGTGTTACAAACAGAGACACATTCTGAGAAATGTGATATTCTTTTAAAATGAGCTGGGCTATTGACCAGGTTCAATTCAGACAGTCCATTCCAGAATGCTCGTCATTAATAATATTTGGTGAATGGCTGTTCCTTCTGATTAAATTTCCAAGTGTTTCTTTGACAGATCTCAAGATACTGAGGTTTTCCACAGCAGAGAAGGATATTAGACCTTCGGGAGGTCATTATATTGAGGAGAAGTTTATGGACTTTAAGATAGACTGATCTCTGACTGAGGCAGCTGGCATCTAATGAGCCCACTGGAGAAAACAGTCAGAACTGTTCCTCTTCCTGGAATGATCAAACTCATTAGCATGAGAGCAGAATTGACAAATGGCTCAACTGTGACTCCGAGAGATAACAGTTAGATCACACACAAGCAATCCCAACTCTTCAAGCGATTCTTAAAGCACGCTCGGTTTGAAATATTTTGATTGCATTTGTTATTCCTATTAACTGATTAATCAGGCAAGTTAAAGCAATAGGATTAGCATCACTGATCTGTTGTGTTGTAGCTCAATTGCTGTACCAACATGCTCCATTTATAATCTGTCTAACATTATTACATTAGCCTCTATGCCATTCACAGTTTAAATCTTTAGTTGCAGGATGTTCACACAGTTCCAACAGGGAATATTCTACTCTCATTGGGCTCTTGTTTCCATCAGCTCTGTTATTTTCAGTTTTGATGTGAAGGTGCCAGTGTTGAACTAGGGTGGGCAATGTCAGAAATAATGATGAGGAGGCAGTGCTCCGACAGCTTCTGAATTCAAATAAGCATGTTGGACTATAACCTGATGTTGTGTGATCTCTGCTCTCAGGTTTGGGAATATTTCCAAGGGGTGATGTCACAAAGTTAAAAATCACACAACACCAGGTTACAGTCCAACAGGTTTCATTGGAAGCACTAGCTTTCGGAGCACTTCTCCTTCATCAGGTGGTTGTAACGCAGGTGCAGCGCTCCGAAAGCTAGTGCTTCCAATTAAACCTGTTGGACTATAACCTGGTGTTGTGTGATTTTTAACTTTGTACACCCCAGTCCAACACTGGCATCCCCAAATAATGCAGGAGAAGATTGTCTCTGGCATCAACTGAGAAATGGGCCATAACTGGCATCGAATGGTGTCTGCCACGGTGAATATTTTGAGTCAACCTGTTTGGACATTTTATTGGCAGAACCCGAGGACAAGTAAGTTTTGAGTATGAGCCTCCTGGCTGAACTCAGAGGTATGGACACTGCCACCGCAGCACAAAACCTGTGTCTGATTTGTCGTTATACGCTTAGGATTTTTAAATCTATCTGGGAACTCACTGTAACTGAGTTGATGCTCTCACAACAAGGGAAACCAAACATCCGGGATCTGAGTGAACAGGACAAGCAACTGTCTATCGCCTTAATCACTCAAATTGAAGGATTGGGAAATTAATATCACAAAGAGTGAAGAGGAAGTGCAAAAGGAATAGATGAATTTGCTATCAAATAGGTACAGAAAGTGAGTAATAGATTGGTTTGAGCTAGAAAGAGATAGAACTAAAAAGTAACAAAACTGTTTACATTTAGAATGTGACATTTAAAAAATTTCCAAGATGAATTAACATGTGAAGGGGTGAGATAACACAGCGGAAATAGTGGAATTCCAGTGCTAAGGAGGATTATTGGCAATAATTATAGTGATTGCAGTGTTAAAGGGTGCTTCCACTTGAAATGCTTGTTTGAATTGGGCATATACACTATTTCACATGATTCATAGCTCTTTTCATTATTGAGGATAACAGCCAAATGCAATATTGGTAAAAAGTTAATGATGGAATAGTGCAACTCGTTCAGTAACCTTTCAATATTCATGTTTCAGATCTAAAGCTTCTTTACCATCTACCTATAAATAATGGTGAATGCAATTAGCCTTGCTACATCCTTACATTTACAGCAAATACCAAGCTAATTTTTTTTTTGCTGACCTTCTCTCTTGTACCTCTCTCTCTCTCTGTCTCCCTCGCCCCTCTTTCATAGTTAACTCAATTGTCCAGACAGCTGGTTTGTGATCCAGCAAGAGCTCAATTCCTGCTTTGAGTGAGGTCACCATGAGGTCTGTGTCTTCTTAGCCTCACCCCTCAGGTTAAACACATCAACAGCCGTGTCTCTCTCTCTCTCTCTCTCTTTCTCTCTCATGAGAGAGCAGTTACTGGGACAATGATGACTCTCACTTTCTTTTCCTTGCTCCTCCCTCCTTTGCTCTACTTTGTTTGGTTTCTTCAACATAATCAAAGAATCTGTACAGTATGGAAGTAGGCCATTTGGTCTACTGAGTTCACACCATCCCTCTGAAGAGCATCCTGCCTATACCCAAGACTAATTCCCAGTATAAAGTACCAAAGTGTCATGATGGATGAAAAGACTTTAGAATAGGAACCACATTAGCTGAGATCAGATCAAGCTTTATAAGATGATGAAAGGGATCGACTGTGTTCCAATAAAATTAGTTTGAAAGGACCAGGCATCACCATTTGACTTGTGTAAGACAACATTTACCTTAAATGTCAGAAAGGGGATGTTTTCTTAGAAAATAAATAAACCTCCTGACCCCTGTGGAATAGATACCAGCTTAATGTGCAGATATGGAGGTGCCAGTGTTGGACTGGGGTGTACAAAGTTAAAAATCACACAACACCAGGTTATAGTCCAACAGGGTTATTTTGAAGCTTTAGCTTTTGGAGCGCTGCTCTTTCATCAGGTTGTTGTCCCTGGGACATCAGTTTAATGTCAACTTGCTGAGCTCCTCCATTCAAGGACTGGATCTGTTTCTGCCTGGAGTAAAACTCAACTTGTTAACTGGTAGGCATTGCAGGATGACACTGGTCTGCTTGCCTAGCCTTGATCACCCAGCTGAGTTGGAGAGGGATCTCTCATTTTTTTTCCCCAAAAATTGATGGCTTTATATTTTCTATCCAGCCTCCCTCCGGAAATGATGTAGTTTTTAGGTGGGCTGGCGTGTCTTTATTCTGTACGGAGCATATCACAAATGCATGGGAAGAGCAGCACATCACTAAATGTTCACGTGTCTTGTATTGTAAAGACTATGTCATTTTGTTTTTTGTCTTTCATTGTGGACTGAAATGAAAAAAAGAGCATTTTGGGGTAAGGCAAATCAGGGCAGGACATAAACACTTAATGGTAAATTCCTAAGAGATATTGTCAAATAAAGAGATCTTGGTTGATTCATAGTTTTATAGAGATTCATAGTTCCTTGAAAGTGGAGTTGCAGGTAGACAGAATAGTGAAGAAGGTGTTTAGTATACTTGTCTTTATTGGTCAGTGCATTGAGTACAGGAGTTGGGAGGTCATGTTGCGGCTGTACAGGACATTGATTAGGCCACTTTTGGAATGCTGCGTTCAATTCTGGTCTTCCTGTGATTGGAAGGATGTTGTGAAACTTGAAAGGGTTCAGAAAAAAATTACAAACATGTTACCAGGGTTGGAGGGTTTGAGCTATAAGGAGAAGCTGAATAGGCTGGAGTTGCTTTCCCTAAAGTGTCAGGGGGTCACCTTATAGAGGTTTATAAAATCATAAGGGACGTGGATAGAATGAACAGCGAAGATCTTTTCCCCAGGGTGGCGGGTCTAAAACTCAAGGGCATGGGTTTAAGATGAGAGGGGAAAGATTTAAAAGGGACCTAAAGGACAACTGTGTCATGCAGAAGGTGGTGCTTGTATGGAATGAGCTGTTTGAGGAGGTGGTGGAGGCTGGTACAATTACAACATTTAAAAGGCATCTGGATGGGTATATGAATAGGAAGGGTTTAGAAGGATATGGGCCGAGTGCATGTAAATTGGAGTAGGTTAATTTAAGATATCTGGTCAGCACGGTCAAGTTGGACCAAAGGGTCAGTTCCATGATGTACAAGTCTATGATTCTATAACTGTTGTAAAAATCAAGATTCTGGATGGTTTGAGAGAAAATAATCTGATACTCCTTGTGAGTTTGTATAGCTGTGGATTACGCAGTGTTTGCAGATGAACTGGAGCCCAGAGGTTGTATATAAATGGAGCTTTCTCATTTCTCTGCTGCCCCTGACTTTCTAGATGGTAGATGTTGTGGGTTTGAAAGATACATCTAAAGATCATTGGTAGATTTCTACAGTGCATCTTGTATACACTGCTGCCACTGAATGGATGTTTGAGGATGTGGTGCCAATTATGTGTGCTCAAACAGATTATGATTTGGAGATGATGGCATTGGACTGGGGTGTAGATAGTTAAATATCACACAACACCAAGTTATAGTCCAACAAGTTTATTTGGAAGCACTAGCTTTTGGAGCACTGCTTCAGGTGTACATCCACATGATGAAAGAACAGCGATCCGAAAGCTACTGCTTCCAACCAAACCTGTTGGACTATAACCTCAAAGGGATTAGAATGTTTTCTCTGGGTTAGAAGGTTTTGGTTTCAAGTATCACTCAAGAACCTGAGAACAAAATCTAGACTGACCCTCCAGTACAGTAATGAGGGAATGTTGCACAGAGGTGTGGTCTTTCAGGACACGTAATTTACCAAAAGCTTTTCTGCCTTTTGGGTGAACATGCCAAAACATTCCATGATATTATTAAGAAGAAGTTGGTTAGCCAATCTTTATCTCTCAACCAACATCAATTGATTTATTTAACTCCTATCTACGTGAATTTGCACAAAATAACTGCTCTACATTACAACAGTGACTGCCCGTCAAAAATGTTTAATTAGCTGGAAAGCACTTTGGATTTCCTGAGGTTTAAGTAATGCTTTAAAGTTGCAAATCTTTATTTCTTGCACGCTTTGGTCTTGAATGCCAAACAAAGCAGTTACATTACAAGACCAGTTTTTAGTTATTTTTGAAACCATCCAATATAAATCTCAGCGAGGTTGACGTTTGCTGTTAAGATGAATCGCTGAATGTCTGATCTCATTGTCCTTGTCATACTGATGCAGTCTGGAACATATTAAATTGAATTGCTATTTAAGAAAAGGGTGAGGCAGAACTTGCCTTACACAGCAGGCAAATCAGTCATTTGGAATTGCTGTGTTGTCACACTGTTCATATGAGGTGTTTGAGTCAGTCGTCTCTATGAGGTCAGGTCAAGGTGAACTCTTCACTGGTACAGCCAAGGTCCCTTCCATGATCGACACCACCAATTGCTACTTTTCAGAGTCGAATACACTCCAATTGCTGAGATTACAACAGCGTTATTACTTGAAAAGATAGTCTATTGGTTAATTGTGAAGTGCTCTGGGATATTCTTGGAATTTGATCAGTTGCTATATAAATACAAATCCTTTCCTTATCAATTTATGTGCTGACCAATTCTGCAGCAGTTTGCAGAATGATGCAAACTAAAGGTCCAAGTACCACAGAAAGTACCAATCCTCGTCTCAATGCAGCTTCCTAGTCCTCTTGAGCATGTGCTGTCTTTTATTGGCAAATGAGGGAGGAGAAATGTGAATGATGAATTTGCACTAGTTAGGAATTACATTTTATAAAGTCAGTTATCCATCTTTCAATCTTATGATAATCCAAGTCAACCCAATTATAGCTAGCTGTGTATTAGATGTGTTTTAGCTTTGTTTTAGCTGTGTGTTAGCTGTGTGATAGATGTGTTTTAGCTGTGTATTAGATGTGTAACAGCTGTGTGTTAGCTGTATATTAGATCTGTTCTAGCTGTGTTTTAGCTGTGTATTAGCTGTGTATTAGATGTGTTTTAGCTGTGTGTTAGCTGTGTATTGGTGTATTTTAGTTGTGTTTTAGCTGTGTACTAGCTGTGTGTTAGCTGTGTTTTAGCTGTGTGTTAGCTGTGTTTTAGCTGTGTTTTAGCTGTGTGTTAGCTGTGTATTAGATATGTTTTAGTTGTGTTTTAGCTGTGTACTAGCTGTGTGTTAGCTGTGTATTAGATGCATTAGCTGTGTGTTAGCTGTGTATTAGCTGTGTATTAGCTGTGTGTTAGCTGTGTATTAGCTGTGCATCAGATGTGTATTAGCTGTGTATTAGCTGTGTGTTAGCTGTGTATTAGCTGTGTATTAGATGTGTGTTAGATGTAAATTAGCTGAGTGTTAGCTGCGTATTAGCTGTGTATCAGATGCCATCAATTTGCAAACAAGCTGACTCAACTGTACTTTTTCATCCATGGTGTATGGGAATGAGGATATCCCCTCTGTTCCTCTGTGTATTTGTTGCATATCATTTGTCAATTAAATACTCATTAAATATCCATCAAATTGTCTTTGTCAAATGGACTACTACAGGCTCCACAAAACAGCAGGTAATATAGGTAATCCCTGATGTAGACAGAGTGCAGCTGGCAAACTCAGCAGCCTTTCATTTTGATTGTCTTAACCATAGCAACTCCCCCGCTGCTTTGTCTCTTTGCTTATTTAAAGCAGTATGTTATTATTGAACAGTCCAAAATGAGCAATTTTAAAACTAGCAGATGTCCCAAGAATGCTTTTAGTGTGCTAGTGAGATCAAAGATAAGTCACAACACCTTTTGCATAATCCCTCTGCAATTCTCATATCTTGTTCAGACCATGTACATATTCATTAAATCTAATCGATCAGTCACCCCATCACCCCATCCAAGTCACATGCACCCTCCTTACACCCCGGCCAGTCAGCACCCTTCCTACATCCTGCACTCTGTAACTCCACGAACTATCATTTCAGAACTTCAACCTTGCACACCTTCCTTTCATCAGCATTCAGTGTGAAATGGGTGCATTGCAAAGTTGGCATGTTATTTTTCTCTTAAATATCTCCATTTTCCCTTCTTAACTGGTTTCCTGAGCATTTTCAGTAGTTATTCACTTGTGCTTGGCTGCTGGTTTTTTCCAGTGTTGAAACTGCGCCAACATTGGGCACTCACCCACATACGAAACCTGCCAGGAAATGCCAACAGACTATTTACTCTCTCAGCAGAGCCTCGTCATCCTGTCCTTACCCAACATCCACATATGGTCCCTGAAAAGGTGAGTGGATCTTAAAAGGACAAGATGGAGGAGTGGAAGTAGGCCATTTTACCCACTGGATCTGTACACTATTCTGTGATATCACGGCTGATCTAATGATCTAATGATCCACTACTCCACTTTCCTGTCTGTTCCCACTAATAAAGAGTTATAGAGATGTATAGCACAGAAACATACCCTTCGACCCCATTTGTCCATGTCAACCAGACATCCTAAATTAAACTAGTCCCATTTGTCAGCCCTCTAAACCCTTCCTATTCATGTACCCATCCAGATGCCTTTTAAATATTGGAATTGTACCAGCCTCCACCACTTCCATGTCAGCTCATTCCATACTCACACCACCCTCTGTGTGAAAAGGTTATCCCTTTGAGATTGATCCCCTCTCACCTTAAACCTATGCCCTCTAGTTTTGGACCACCCTATCCTGGGAAAACGTTTTGGCTCTTCACCTTATCCATGTCCCCCATAATTTTATAAACCTCTATAAGATCACCCCTCAATCTCTGACCCTCCAGGGAAAGTAGCCCCAGCCTATTCAGCCTCTCTCTGTAACTCAGACCCTCCAACACTCGCATCATCCTTTCAAGTTTGACAACATTCTTCCTATAGCAGGGAGACCAGAGTTAAACAAAGTATTCCAAAAGTGGCCTCACCAATATCCTATACAGTCGGTTCTCTTGACTGGACAACAACCAAGAGCAAGAACCTTAACAAATTTCCCACTTCCAGGTTAGGGTCAAATGATATAAAGATAAAAAATACTGGAAATACTTAGCAGATCAGGTGAGAATGACAGCAGTTAACATTTCAACTCAAAAAAATGTTCATAGACATGGGAAAATTGGAAATGTAACAGCTTTAGAGCCAGTGAAGTGATAGCTGAGTGATTAGCACTGTTTCCTCTCAGTGCTAGGGACCCCAGTTCAATTCCAGCCTCAGGCAACTGTCTGTGCGAAAATTTACACATTCTGCCTGGGTTTCCTCCCACAGTCCAAAGATGTACAGGATTGGCGATGGGAAATGTAGGGTGATGGCGTGGGGCTGGGTGGGAGGGTCAGTGTGGACTTGATGGCCTTCTTGCAAACTGTAGGGATTCCATGATTATACTGGTGAAGAGATCAGATGGGAATGGCTCTGGTAGGATGCTGGGGGAGGTAGGCGAAAATAAAGAGGAAAAGATTTTTATGATGTGGTGGTAACAGGAACAGTGAAGAAGCAAAAGATGTGTCCACAGGAGGTGGGAAAAGTAGGATCCTGAGGGGTTGCAGTTGAAAGCCAAAAAAAGGAAGCAAATGAGGGAGAACAGACGGAAGTGAAAGAAAAAACCCAACCAGAAAAGAAAAAGGAAATACAACCGACGCCACCATTCCAACCCAAAATTGTTGAAGTTGGATTTGAGTCTGAAAGGCTGTGAAGTGCTCAGTTGAAAAATTTAAATATTATTTCTCCAGCTCGAACTGAGCTTATTAGAACAAAGCAGGAGGCTCAGGGCAGAGACATCAACACAGGAACAAGACTGACAATTAAACAGACAGCTGATAGCAAGCTTGGGACCATACCGGCGGACTGAACAGAGGTATTTCGCAAATCCTGTACCCAGTCCGGGGCTGTCGCTCCCAGAACAGTGAGGTGGATTGTGAGCCCTGGAACAGCATGTGGGGAAGCAGGCCCGGAGCAGTGTGGCCATGGGTGCTGGAGCATGTGGAGGGGAGTGAGTCCCAGAGCAGTGCGAAGGGAGCGAATCCCAGAGGTGTGTGAGGGGAGTGAGTCCCAGGTGGAGACCGGTGTGGGGGAGGCAGTCCTGGAATTTGTCTTGGATCAGCTGATCCAGAGCAGACTGGAAGCTTGGAGTGGAGCGGGGATGGCTGTTGGACTAGGGCCTGGCGTGGATGGTCAGACCACATGTGGAGGCCCTGCGCTGAGTTGCTACACTGTAATGTTGATTTTGGCAGTCCTGGAATTTGTCTTGGATCAGCTGAATGCTGGTCCAGAGCAGACTGGAAGCTTGGAGTGGAGCTGTTGGACTAGGGCCTGGCGTGGATGGTCAGACCACATGTGGAGGCCCTGCGCTGAGTTGCTATACTGTAATGTTGATTTTGAAAACTTCTAACCTGACTGTAATGTTAATCCATTAACAATGCCTTATTTCTAACCTATTTCTTAAACTCTGTAAAGTAATGCAATTACTTTTCATTCCTCTTTTTTATCTGTGATTTGTACCTTGGCACTTGTACCTAAGATGGCAAACACTGTAAAAGCTTTTCACTGTATTTCTACAATGGAGTACACATGACAGTAAAAGAATATTCTATTCTAATCTATATTTTACTCTGTCTGTTGTCACCACAGTACAAAGAAAACCATATCAATCTTAATTAGTATACAGTATTTAATATTAAGTTGAAAGCACACATAAATGGCTTTCATCGAAAAAGAGCAACTGGGGCCTACTTGCAATGAGAAGGGAGGAGGTAAAAGGCTGGATGCTACATAACCTGTCCTTTCAGAGAAAGATGCTGTGGGAAAGATAAGCGTTGCTGGAATAAGTGAGGAATGGAGCATGGTCTTACAAAGGGAATGGTTCCTTCAGAACGCTGGGAAATGAGGAGAGGGGAAGGTGGCCATAACAAATGCTGGAGCAGGCTCAAAGGACTGAATGATCTACCTGTGCTCCTGTCTGGAGGTGGCATCGCACTGGAGGTGGTGAAAGTAATGGAGGAAGGTTGACTATGGCAGTGGTTGTGTGGAAGCTGAAGACAAGGAGCACTCTGTTGTGGCCCTGGGTGGCAGGGAAGAAGCAGGAATAGAAATATGATGGATGAGATTGAGTGCCCTGCCAACCAATGGGGGCAGGGGTGGAGTTAAAGACTTAGCTGGCAAAAAAAAGAAGATGTATTATAAAAGTAACTCCAGGGTGAGTTGGATCTGCAGATTGGATGAAATGGAGACAGAGAAACTGTAGGGATTGAGTTAGAGTCCTCACAGGAGACAGAGTGGAGGATGCCTGGTCGAGGCAGCAGCAGAAGAAGCCAGTGTGTGCTTATAGAGACTGTTAGTTTAGTTTAAATTCATTCACGGGAATAGGGCTTCACTGGCGAGGCCAGCATTTATTGCCCAGAGGGCAGTTGAGAGTCAACCATATGACTGTGGGTCACATGTAGACCATCCCAGGTAAAGATGGCAGTTTCCAGGTGGGTTTTTCCTGACAATTGGCAATGGATTCATAGTCATCATTAGACTCATAATTCCAGATTATTTGTTCTTCTATTGAATTCGAGCTCCACCACCTGGCAAGGCAGGATTCAAGCCCAGGTCCCCAGAGCATTACCTGGGTCTCTGGATTAACAGTCCAGCAATAATATCACTAGGCCATTGCCTTCCTGTTGGTAGTCTTTATCCCAAAATGGAGACAGAGAAATCAAAGAAGAGAAAGGGAAGAATTTGCAGCCGAGAGAGGGGTAGAAATTAGAATTTTACAGTTCAGGGCAAAAACAGGAACAGCAACAACACAGTCATTAATCGATTGGAACAAAGATGGTGAGAGAGGGAGTCTGACTCGGACTGAGTAAATCCAACATATCTCAAATGGCAGGAGTAGCTGTAACTCATGTGGGCACCCGTAGCTTTATTTATAGTAGGTGATTTGAGTTAAAAGAGAAGTCATTCAGTATGAGAGCAAATCTAGCCAAGCAGACAAGAATGGGGTAAACTAAAGAACTGCAGATGCTGAAGATCTGAAACAAAAACAGAAATTGCTGTAGAAACACAGTCGGTCTGGCAGTATCTATGGAGAGAAAGCAGAGTTAATGCTTCAAGTCCAGTGATCCTTCTTCAGAATAGAATAGGGATGGATGGAAGTTCTGAGCAAGAGTCATACTATAAATTCTGCGTCTTACGATCTTATTCTCCACAACCACCTGATGAAGGAGCTGCGCTCTGAAAGCTGGTGCTTCCAAATAAACCTGTTGGACTATAACCCGGTGTTATGTGATTTTTAACTTTATAGTGGACTCAAAACACTAACTGTTTCTGTCTCCACAGTTGCTGCCAGACCTGAGTTCTCCAGTATTCTTTATTTTAATTTTGGATTTCCAGCATTTGCGGTGTTTTGGTTTAATTTGGATGGAGATTGGTTGGACCTTGGTTCCAGGAAGATGTGAAAAACTCTCAGACTGTTTCAGTGGGGGTCGGAGGTGCACAGCAATTGGATGTTCATGGTGGAAAGGAGCTGCTGAGGGCCAGCATGTTGGAAAATTATAGCATTAGAGCCGGCCAATTAATACAGCGATTCAAATCCAGCCAAGGTGGTTGGTGGGAGTTGAATTTGATTACAAAATATTGGATTAAGAATCCAATGACAACCACAAAAGCTTTGTTGATGTGGGAAAAGTAACGTCTAGCCCATGATGAAAAGCAATCTGCCATCCTTATGTGGTCTGGCCTACATATGATTTCAGACCCACAGTAGTGTGGTTGGCTCTTAGCTTCCCCCTTGGGCAGTGAAGGATAGGCACTGTGTACAATTTTTTTTAAATGGGAGAGTCATGGATTTCTTTGGGAAGAAACTAGTCAATAGAGAAACAAGATGGAGCACAGCCCTGTCTCTTGTTGAAAATGGGAACAGTGTCCAATGAAAATGGGAGAGGCAGTTATGAGCTGAAATGGTTAAACTCAGTGTTGAGCCGAAAAGGGTAGCTGTTGTTCCAGATGGTTTCAATCTTAATTGTGCTCTGAAGAGAAGAAAAGACTATCAATCCCTATTCGGTGTCTCAACGGAGCATCCAAGGCCACCTTTCTAAGGCAAGTGGAAATGGGCAATAAATACTGGCTTTGCCAGCAATGCCCACATCCCAAGGGAGAATGAGGTGAAAAGTCCAGGTATATAAGGTCAAGGAGAATGTTACAACAGGATCTGGACCAGATGGGCCAATGAACTGAGAAGTAGCAGATGGAGTTTAATTCAGATAAATGCAAGGTACTGCATTTTGGGAAAGCAAATCTTAGCAGGATTTATCCACTTAATGGTAAGGTCTTACGGAGTGTTGCTGAACAAAGAGACCTTGGAGTGCAGGTTCATAGCTCCTTGGAAGTGGAGTTGCAGGTAGATAGGATAGTGAAGAAGGCATTGTGACCTTATAGAGGTTTACAAAATTATGAGGGTCATGGATAGGGTAAATAGGCAAAGTCTTTTCCCTGGGGTTGGGGAGTCCAGAACTAGAGGGCATAGGTTTAGGGTGAGAGGGGAAAGATATAAAAGGGACCCAAAGGGCAACCTTTTCACTCAGAGGATGGTACGTGTATGGAATGAGCTGCCAGAGGAGTAGTGGAAGCTGGTACAATTGCAACATTTAAGAGGCATTTGGATGGGTATATGAATAGGAAGGGTTTGGAGGGATAAGGGCCGGGTGCTGGCAGGTGGGACTAGATTGGGTTGGGATATCTGGTCGGCATGGACGGGTTGGACTGAAGGGTCTGTTTCCGTGCTGTACATCTCTATGACTCTATGACTCCACAGAGTCAGTACAGAGTGGAAACCGAAGCCAGGGGTTCATCAGCTTGATTCTCACTGCCATGGGAAGGGAAGAGAAGGAAGACTAGTGTCAGCAGTGGCAGGAGGACCTTAATGGTCGGCCATGAGGAGGCGGCTGGTGTGCACGTGCGGAACTCTGGTGATCGGCAGTATCGCGGCTTCATCGAGGTCCGCAACGGTACCGGAGTGGGACCCTGCAGCGAGGTGGCTAACGTGGCAGAGGAGCATGGCAGTGACTGGGGGCCAGCGCGAGCCCGGTTGGAAGCGGTAGTCAGTCATAAAAGATGGCGTCAGCGGCAATGTGCCAGTCAGGGTCGAAGCCGAGTGAGCAACAGTCAACGCATGGCATGCTCGATGGAAGTCAGCAGAGGCAAAGGCAGCTGGCTAACACAGGCGGGTCTTAACCCAGTGTTGGTGAATGCGTGACCAGGCCAGGGGAGAGTGAGCTCACTTGGGTCCTTGGACTCCTCCATCGCCAGACCATGGCAACACGACGGTTGGAGGAAGAGCGCCTCATCTTTTGCCTGGGAACCCTCCAACCACAAGGGATGAACTCAGATTTCTCCAGGCAATTCCAACGCCCCTCCCCTAAGTCCCTCCTCCCTACCTTTTATCTTAGCCTGCTGGACTTTCCTCATTCCTGAAGAAGGGCTTATGCCCGAAATGTCGATTCTCCTGTTCCTTGGATGCTGCCTGACCTGCTGCGCTTTTCCAGCAATACATTTTCAGCTCTGATCTCCAGCATCTGCAGCCCTCACTTTCTCCTCACTTGGGGAAAGCCAAGCTTGGAGTGTCTGCAGGCCCATGGCCTCAGAAAGGACTGGAGTGTTTGACTTTATTTCTTTATTTTTTCCACTTTTATACGGAGAAGACTGGAGTGCTGAATTTTTTAACTTATTCCTCATTTTTCTACTAAGATTTTGTACCTCAGTACTTTGTAACTTCGTGGGTGGCACGGTGGCACAGTTGTGGGTAGCACGGTGGCACAGTCGTGGGTGGCACAGTGGTTAGCACTGTTGCCTCACAGCGCCAGAAACCCGGGTTCAATTTCCGCCTCAGGCGACTGACTGTGTGGAGTTTGCACATTCTCCCCGTGTCTGCATGGGTTTCCTCCGGGTGCTCCGGTTTCCTCCCACAGTCCAAAAATGTGCAGGTTAGGTGAATTGGCCATGCTAAATTGCCCATAGTGTTAGGTGCAGGGGTAAATGTAGGGGAATGGGTCTGGGTGGGTTGTGCTTCACTGGGTCGGTGTGGACTTGTTGGGTCGAAGGGCCTGCTTCCACACTGTAAGTAATCTAATCTAATCTAATCTAATCTAACTGAGATGTTGCCATAATAATGTATACTTTTCACTGTACTATTATACACACACTTCAGCATGTCTCAATAAAACCGACATCTAAACTAAAATCTACATGATGTGTATTTTTCATCTGCATTACTTTGCTCATTCACCTCAGTTCAATTTTTATTTATCAAAACTTCACCTGTTGCTCAAATTTCAAGAATTCCTTGCAGAGTGCATTGGGTATTTTTTCAGTGTAAGAGAGGCAGACCACACTCTGTGTGTGAGCGTGGAAGGGACAGCGTGTGTGCCATGTGTGAGTGTAAAAGGGGCAGACCGTGCCCCATGTGTGAGTGTGAAAGGGGCAGACCGTGCCCCATGTGTGAGAGTAAAAGGGGCAGTGTGTGCCCCATGTGGGAGTGTGAAAGGGGCAGTGTGTGCCCCATGTGTGAGTGTGAAAGAGCAGACCGTGCCCCATCTGTGAGTGTGAAAGGGGCAGACCGTGCCCCATGTGTGAGTGTGAAAGGGGCAGACCGTTCCCCATGTGTGAGTGTGAAAGGGGCAGTGTCTGCCCCATCTGTAAGTGTGAAAGAGACAGACCGTGCCCCATGTGTGAATGTGAAAGGGGCAATGAGTGTCCCATCTGTGAGTGTGAAAGGGGCAGACCGTGCCCCATCTGTGAGTGTGAAAGGGGCAGACCGTGCCCCATGTGTGAGTGTGAAAGGGGCAGTGAGTGCCCCATCTGTGAGTGTGAAAGAGCAGACCGTGCCCCATGTGTGAGTGTGAAAGGGGCAGTGTGTGCCCCATGTGTGAGTGTGAAAGGGGCAGTCCGTTCCCCATGTGTGAGTGTGAAAGGGGCAGACCGTGCCCTATGTGTGAGTGTGAAAGGGGCAGTGTGTGCCTCATTTGTGAGTGTGAAAGGGGCAGACCGTGCCCCATGTGTGAGTGAGAAAGGGGCAGTGAGTGCCCCATGTGTAAGTTTGAAAGGGGCAGACCGTGCTCCATATGTGAGTGTGAAAGGGGCAGACCGTGCCCCATGTGTGGGTGTGAAAGGGGCAGTGTGTGCCCCATGTATGAGTGAGAAAGGGGCAGTGTGTGCCCCATGTGGTAGTGTGAAAGGGGCAGTGCGTGCCCCATGTGTGAGTGTGAAAGGGGCAGCGTGTGCCCCATCTGTGAGTGTGAAAGAGGCAGACCGTGCCCCATGTGTGAGTGTGAAAGGGGCATTGTGTGCCCCATGTATGAGTGAGAAAGGGGCAGTGTGTGCCCCATGTGTGAGTGTGAAAGGGGCATTGTGTGCCCCATGTGTGAGTGTTAAAGGGGCAGAGTGTGCCCCATGTGTGAGTGTGAAAGAGGCAGACCGTGCCCCATGTGTGAGTGTGAAAGGGGCATTGTGTGCCCCATGTGTGAGTGAGAAAGGGGCAGTGTGTGCCCCATGTGTGAATGTGAAAGGGGCAGACCGTGCCCTATATGTGAGTTTGAAAGGGGCAGACCGTGCCCCCTGTGTGAGTGTGAAAGGGGCAGCGTGTGCCCCATGTGTGAGTGAGAAAGGGGCAGCCTGTGCCTCATGTGTGAATGTGAAAGGGGCAGACCGTGCCCCATATGTGAGTTTGAAAGGGGCAGACCGTGCCCCCTGTGTGAGTGTGAAAGGGGCAGCGTGTGCCCCTTCTGTGTGAAAGGGGCAGACCGTGCTCCATGTGTGAGTGTGAAAGGGGTAGTGTGTGCCCCATGTGTGAGTGTGAAAGGGGCAAACCGTGCCCCATGTGTGAATATGAAGGGGGCAGTGTGTGCCCCATCTGTGAGTGTGAAAGGAGCAGCGTTTGCCCCATGTGTGAGTGTGAAAGGGGTAGTGTGTGCCCCATGTGTGAGTGTGAAAGGGGCAGAGTGTGCCACATGTGTGAGTGTTAAAGGGGCAGTGTGTGCCCCATCTGTGAGTGTGAAAGGGGCAGAGTGTGCCCCATGTGTAAGTGGGAAAGGGGCGGCGTGTGCCCATGTGTGAGTGTGAAAGGGGCAGTGCGTGCCCTATGTGTGGGTGTGAAAGGGGCAGCGTGTGCCCCATGTGTAAGTGTGAAAGGGGCAGCGTGTGCCCATGTGTGGGTGTGAAAGGGGCAGCGTGTGTCCCGTCTGTGAGTGTGAATGGGCAGAGTGTGCCACATGTGTGAGTGTTAAAGGGGCAGTGTGTGCCCCATCTGTGAGTGTGAAAGGGGCAGAGTGTGCCCCATGTGTAAGTGGGAAAGGGGCGGCGTGTGCCCATGTGTGAGTGTGAAAGGGGCAGTGCGTGCCCTATGTGTGGGTGTGAAAGGGGCAGCGTGTGCCCCATGTGTAAGTGTGAAAGGGGCAGCGTGTGCCCATGTGTGAGTGTGAAAGGGGCAGCGTGTGCCCATGTGTGGGTGTGAAAGGGACAGCGTGTGTCCCGTCTGTGAGTGTGAATGGGCAGACTGTGCCCCATGTGTGAGTGTGAATGGGGTAGACCGTGCTCCTTGTGTGAGTGTGTGTGGTACAGAGTGTGGAAGAGCAGTGAGTCTGGCTGGCTGTTTCACTGCAGCTCCTAACAACAGCCATGGAAAATGGTATTCCCCTTTGCCAGCATGGTACTGTCAAGCCAAAAAGATGTCCTGTTTACCACACAAATAAGTAATGTGCGACTTGACTTTAGAGTCATAGACACTTTACAGCATGGGAATAGACCCTAATGCCCTTTGTACCTACAATGTTCATTTATCTGTTCTAAGCCCATTTTCCAGTATCTGGCCTGTGGCTTTGTATGTCTGGTGTTCCAAGTTCTTAGGTAAGTACTTATCGAGTCATAGAGTCATGGAGATGTTATATGACAGAAACAGACCAACTTGTCCATGCCAACCAGATATCCCAACCCAATCTCGTCCCACCTGCCAGCACCTGGCCCAAATCCCTCCAAACCTTTCCTATTCATATACCCATCCAAATGCCTTTTAAATGTTGAAATTGTACCAGCCTGCACCACTTCCTCTGGCAGCGCATTCTATACACATACCACCCTCTGCATGAAAAAGTTACCCCTTAGGTCCCTTTTATAGTTTTCCCTTCTTACCTAAACCTATGCCCACTAGTTCTGGACTCCCCGACCCCAGGGAAAAGACTTTGCCTATTTATCCTATCCATGCCCTTCATGATTTTATAAACCTCTATACGGTCACCCCTCAGCCTCCAATGCTCCAGGGAAAACAGCCCCAGCCTGTTCAACCTCTCCCTGTAGCTTAAATCCTCCAACACTAGCAACATCCTCGTAAATCTTTTCTGAACCCTTTCAAGTTTCACGTCATCTTTCCGATAGGAAGGAGACCAGAATTGCACACAATATTCTAAAACTGGCCTAAGCAATGTCCTGTACAGCCTCAATATGATCTCCCAACTCCTGTACTCAATACTCTGACCAATAAAGGAAAGTATACCAAATACCTTCCTGACTATCCTATCTACCTGCGACTCCACTTTCAAGGAGCTATGAACCTGCACTCCAAGGTCTCTTTGTTCAGCAACACTCCCAAGGACCTTGTCATTAAGTTTATAAGTCCTGCTACTCTTAAATGTCTTGAGAGTTCCTTCTTTACCATCCTTTTAGACAGTAAGTTCCAGATATCCACAACCCTCTGGATGAAAAAATTTTCTTTAAATCCCCTCTAAACTGCCTACTGAATACCTCAGATCTGTAAACCCTGATTATTGACCTCTCTACTAAGGAGAAAATAATTCCTGTCTACCCTATCTTTGCCCCTTAGAAAATTTCACCACGTCAGCCAGATCCTCCCTCAGCCTTCTGTACTCTAAGAAAAGCTTCTCTACTCTCTCTTCAGAGCTGAATTGCTGCAGCCAAGATCACATTCTAGTGAATCACCTCTGCACCCCCTCCAGTGCAATCTCATCTTTCCTGCAGTGTGGTGACCAGGACAACATCCCAGCTTTGACTGAGCTAATATTATATACAGCTCCATCATAACCTCCCTGCTCTTGGATTCAGTGCTTTGAATAGTAAAGGTATTTTATACGTTTGCTTCACCACCCTATGTACCTGTCCTGCCGTTTCTGAGGATCAATGGACATGTACACTATGATCCCTCTGATCTTCTGTACTTCCAAGGGTCCTTCCATTCAATGTGTACACCTACACCTTATTAGTTCTCTCAAAATGCATCACTTCACATCTTTCAGAATTAAATTCCATTTGCCACTGCTCAGCCCATCTGATTATCTCATTGATATTGTCCTGTAGCCTGTGCTTGCAGGAGCTCATAATAAAGTGCCCAGAGTTAATGGTGATTCTGTAAATCCTCAGCAGTTGCTGAAATTCCTGCGTGTGCTGTGAATTCCTCTTGGATCCTAAGAACAGGATTATGCCATGCCAGCCATGGATCCTGCCCTGATCAAACATTTCAATGCCTCTCACCCATCACTGGGCACCATTAGCAATCAGAAATCCATCAACCTCTCCCTTAAACAGATTCAAAGAGTGAGCTTTGTGGTCGAGAATTCCAACCATTCACAACTCTTTGAGTAAAAACAATTTCTCCTTAGCTTCGACCTAAGTGACATCCCCTTATTTTTAACTTGTGCTGCTTGGTTCCCCAATCGGGGAAGCATCTTACCTGCTTCCACCTTGTCCATCCCTTTGAATATTTTGTAAGTATCAATGAGATCATTAGTTACACTCCAGGTCTGCAAATTATTTGTATGTAATTATATTTTTGACACTTCTTATCTAGATTTTTAAAGAGGTGTGCATCTAATTTGTGTGAAAGGCTTTATCCACTTTGAGTTTGATTAATTGAGTTAATGTCTCACTATTATACTTTAACTGTGATTATATATTATCTTATCTCATTGTCTGATGTCATGCCCACCCGACCCACTTCTCTGGTGATCACTGAGAAAATAATTATCTAATATTAGTTTGGATTTTTGCAAAGTAATGTTGTACAAGGATACAAGGAAAAGGAAGGAGACTGAGCCATACAGTATGGAAACAGGCCCTTTGATCTGACTTATCCATACCAATCAGATTTCCTCAACTGAGTTAGCCCCATTTGCCTGCATTAGGCCCATGTACCACTTTAATTGTTTCCTATCCACATACTTGTCTAAATGTCTTTTAAGTGTTGTAATTGTACCCATATCTATCATTTCCTCTGGCAGCACATTCCATATATGCGCCACCCTCCGTGTGAAAAAGTTGCTCCTCAGGTCACTTTTAAATGTTTTCCCTCTCACCTTGTGAACTCCCCTATGCTGGGGATTGGACTGTGGCCATTCACATGCCCACCTGTAAGGCCACCCTTAGCCTCCGAACCTCCAGAGAAAAGAGTCCCAGCCTATCAGCCTCTCCCTATAGCTCAAACCCTCCAATCACGGTAACATCCTTGTAAATCTTTTTTACACTCTTTCCAGTTTAATAACATCCTTCCTGTAGCAGGGCAACTAGAATTGTATGCAGTATTCCAAATGTGGCCTTACCAATCTTGTACTGCTGTAACATGATGTCCCAACTCTTGTACTCAATGAATGCACTAGATAATAGACCCAGTGCAGACACAATGGGCTGAATGACTTCTTTCTGCACAGTAATAGATTTATGAATTCTGTGAGTCTAATGCTGCCAATTTGCTGCCTGTAACCACATCTGTCCACCTCTTTATGGCACTACTCTATTCCAGCTTTCCTATTCATGTTTATGTGCCTGTGGAATATTTTACTGTTTTATTTTCCTTAATAATTACGTTCCATTTGTTCCTCTTTGCCTTCCTTTATTTCAATTTCCTTACCAGTGTTTCTGTATTCTCACATTTCATAATCTCCCCTGCTGCCCCTGAAGTTTATGTAGTCCTTTGTTATCCTTAATTTATTCCATTGCTTGATCGTGCATTTTTAGCCCAACATATTTTTCGTTGAGTCAGTTAACATGGTTCTAAGCATTTTCCATTGGCGTTCCAAACCATTGTTTGTCAAAATCGTCCATTTTGTTTTCATCAAGTTTCATTCTCACTCCCTCAAAATAAGATGGCAGCTCCTCAATCTATTAACCTGGCCTAAGTCTCACCTCTGATTCCTAACTTTATGTTATGTCTGGTTGTGCGGTTTGCACTATATCATGTGAAGATTATCTGAGGTGTATTGCAGTGGTGAACTGCTCCTAGTAAAAACCTGAAATTGTGGAGCAACTGACTTTAAGAGTGAATAAAATGATGAAGACTTTAGTAACAATTCCTGCCTCAGGTCTGCGTGGAGTTTGCACATTCTCCCCGTGTCTGCGTGGGTTTCCTCCGGGTGCTCCGGTTTCATTCCACAGTCCAAAGATGTGCAGGTCAGGTGAATTGACCATGCTAAATTGCCCATAGTGGTAGGTGCAATAGTAAATATAGGGTAGGGGAATGGGTCTGGGTGGGTTACTCTTTGGAGGGTTGGTGTGGACTTGTTGGGCCAAAGGGCCTGTCTCCATACTGTAGGGAATCTAATCTAAACTTCATTTAAAAAAAAGCCTCTGAACATTAAAATTGATTCAAGGTTTGTAACGCCCCTGAAATGGTTTGATTTTTGAAATGCCTGGCAGAGTGAATACCTTCACATCACATGGGAAGGAACCATTAAATTTGCAGACACCTTTGACTTGTCCTCATTTTCTAGTATTTAGTCCTCCTATAACTGAATCTATTCATAACTCCAAATTTTTATCCGTTATTTCACCTTGCAACGAATTCCAAAAATAGCTTAAAACAATCGAGATTTTCTTGATATCTGTTCGAACTTTGTTTTACACTCATCTGTACTTGTGGTCCTGCTCATCCATTTCACTTTACTGATAACTTGCAGAAAATTTAATATGCCACAATGAGATTCTTCATTGACTACCATTCAGATAGACTGGATAAGATTGACCAAGGGTCTACCTTTCTGAATTGGATGTTCAGGCTTGGCCTCACCTGTCCTCTCAGGTAAACATGATGTGGAGGTGCCGATGTTGGACTGGGGTGGGCAAAGTCAGAAATCACACAACACCAGGTTATAGTGCAACAGGTCTATTTAAAATCACAAGCTTTCGAAGAACTGCTCCTTTGTCAGATGAAGTGGAGGGAGGCATATAGACACAGAATATATAGGTGTACAGATAATGACAAGATAATTCCAAATAATTAGGTATGCCAATAGACAAGTACTAATAGGAGAGTGCCGACAGACTGAATAACAAGTCTTTGTAGGTAATCAAAAGTGTCAACAGATTAATACCAATGGAGTGAATAAAATGTCAACAGCTGAATGGCAAGTGAAAGGATGACTTATGAATTGATTACTTAAAGCAGAGAGATAACTACAAATATCTTATTGTACAAGAGACAACCCAATTGACTGGAATGAGTAGGTGTCAGATTCACATGACGAGGGTCTAACCAAACTAACAAGTAATCAAAAAATGTACAAACTAATTAAAGTGGAGAGATAATTACAAGTAATCAAGGTAATAGTGTTAAAAGACCAAGAGAGATTTATCTGGTGTCAGCACAGTATCACTAATACAGATCGTCACCTCCTTGTTGTCTCTGTGAGCTTGATGTACCCATAACCAGTTGTCCCATTTCTGTAACAGTGACTACACTGCAGAGTACATCAGTGGTTCTAAAGTGCTTTGGAGCATCATGTGGTTATATAAATTCACATCATTCTCGTTTTTTTAAGAAGGGTTTTTGTGCTTTTTTGTGAAATTCCTTTGTTAAACTCACATACAATAGAATTTTATACAAGTCAATAATGCACTGTTTGATTTCACCACATTGTCATGAGTGGGATGAATATATCTTCCTTTCAGTTGTTTAGTGCAAGAGAACAGAATCAAGGTAAAGCTCTTCTTTTATTCAGAATCCCAATAAAAAGGGAAATGCTGTTTCTCCACAGTTAACAATCCATTTCCCCATCTGTATGTTTGGTGAGTGAAACATATAACTGATAACACAAACTGCTTAAACAGGCTGTTTAATCCTTCCTGCAATTTGACACAAGGTTAAATTCACTGACAGGCCTCTTTTCGCAGGTGAGGAATACAGCTCACTGAATATCAATGAACAAATTCATGCTCAATGATCCATTTAAGTGGCTGCAGCTGTCAAACATTGCCTTCAGACACATCAGTTAAGAGGGAGGGGGGGCCCTGTGGTAGCGTCCCTATCCCTGAGCCAAGGAGGCCTGGGTTCAAGTCTCACCGGCTCCCCATAGGTTTGTAATAATTTCTCTGAACAAGTTAATTAGGAAAGTATCAGCTGAGAGGGAAGGATTCTTGTGGCATACTGGTAGTGACCCTAGCCCTGAGTTAGAAGGCTTAGTTTCGAGTCCCATCTGCTTTCCGAGTTGTGTAGAAACATCTGAACAGTTGATTTTTAATTAAAAACACAGTTAAGAGGAGGGGATTGTAGTGATAGTTACCTAATGGTTCCCTGGTTCAGGTCTCACCAGCTCCAGAGGCATGTAACATTATCGCTGAACAGGTTGATTCGAAAATATCTCTGTTAAGAGCAAGAATGTGCTTGCGGTGTAGTGGTAGTATCCTTACCTCTGAGAAAGGAGGCTAGATTCAAGTCCCACCTATTCATGAGGTTGTGCAATCATATCTCTGCACAGGTTGATTAAATTTGTTCTGTGCAGTTGAAAGGTAATGCAACCAACTAGACTGACACTCTTCCATTTGTTAAATGTTAGAATTTGTCATTGCCAGCACATGACTGCAGCAATTGGAAAACCATTCCTCTCATATAACCTTCCAGATATTCCGAACCTTCGTGTCCGCTGATGGGAAGTTATTCCGATCACTTCGGTTGGTCAAGGTTGATGGTGAAGATGTTTCCATTTATGATGTTGGGAGTTAGATCCAGGCCTGGAGGACAATAGAATGATTTCAGAAGACTTGACAAGGGCTAGTAACCTGCAGTGAGTCAGAAAAAGATGGAAATATACTGGAGGCTCAGAGAGGAGGTGGACTAGACAGCAACTGTGAACAAAAACATCAAAGCACTATTTCACTATTTCACATATTTAGCTGCGCCTAACTTTTATATGGTGACTCTATGGCCTGCTGTTTTCTTCAGGTATAAGGGGCATTTAGAAAAATCTGGCTACTTTAAGGAGTCAGAAGTCACACAACACCAGATTATAGTTGAACAGGTTTGTTTGAAATCACAAGCTTTCGGAGCGCAGTCCCTTCATCAGGTGCAGTGAGAGAACAGGGTACACAGACACAGAGTTTATAGGCAGAAAGATCAAGGGTGGAGAGATCCAAGCATCATACAACAGATGTGAGTGAAGTGTCAGATAATGTGTCTCTGCAGGTGACCCAGAGTGTTAGATAGTGTGTAAAGTGTTTGTAAAGTCAATGACAATGCTGTGCTGTCACGAAGATCATGTAAAGCGAGAGGAATATATAAAACGTGACATCTCAGGTCAGACACTGGATTGTAGGTGTGTAGCTTTGATCAGAATCTGTCTCAGAGTTTTAACCTGGAATCAAGCTGGTTTTATTCCAAACTCTGGAATTTATAAGATGCCTTATTGACTGATGGTGACTAGAAATGATGTGTTTTTTGAACAAAATAGAACATATCTGCAAATAAACAAACATCTTGGATGAAATG
Source organism: Chiloscyllium plagiosum (assembly GCF_004010195.1). Taxonomy (NCBI): domain Eukaryota; kingdom Metazoa; phylum Chordata; class Chondrichthyes; order Orectolobiformes; family Hemiscylliidae; genus Chiloscyllium; species Chiloscyllium plagiosum. Next base: position 7,538,632 of record NC_057733.1, read on the forward strand.
GTTCATCCCATAGATTTATATCTCTCTTTCTCCTACACACACACAAACACACACACACAAACACACACACACAAATTTGTAGTCATCGTCAGTCAATGTGGCATCTTATAAATTCCAGCTTTCAGCATAACACCAGCCTGATTCCAGGTTAAATCTCTGAGGCAGATTCTGAACAAAACCTCACGCCTGTGATTCAGTGTCTGACCTGAGATGTCATCTTTTGTATATTCCCATCGCTCTGACTGATTGCCATGACAGCACAGCACTGACATTGACTTTATAAACACTTTACACACCATCTAACACTCTTGGTCACCTGCAGAGAATGAGCCTTCCATGGACAACTTTACCAAACGCCGTGCTAAAATCCATGTACACCACATCTACTGCTTTACCTTCATCAATGTGTTTTGTCACATCCTCAAAGAATTTAATAAGGTTTCTAAGGCATGTTCCACCACTCACAAAGCCATGCTGTCTATCTTTAATTAAACTGTGCTTTTCCAAATAATCATAAATCCTTTCTCAGAATCCTCTCCAATAATTTGACCACCACCGACATAAGACTGACTGGTCTGTAATTCCTAGGGTTATCCCTATTCCCTTTCTCGAACAAGGGAATAACATTTGCCACCCTCCAGTCATGTGGTACTACTCCAATGAACAGTGAGGACATAAGATCATTGCCAACGGCATAGCAATGTCTTCCCTCGCTTCCTGTAGTAACCTTGGATATATCCCATCTGGCCCAGGGGACTTATCTATCCTCACAGTTTTTAAAATTTCCAGCACACACTCCTTCTTAACATCAACCTGTTTGAGCATATCAGCCTGTTATGTGCTGTCCTCACAAACAATGAGGTCCCTCTCAGCAGTGAATACTGAAGCAAAATGTTCATTAAGGACCTTCCCTACCTTCTCCGACTCCAGGCATGGGTTCCCTCAATTACCCTTGATCAGTCTTACCCTAACGCTTGCCATCCTTTTGTTCCTCACATAAGTGTAGAATGCCCTGGCATTTTCCTTAACCCTATCCATTAAAGCTTTTTCATGCTCCCTTCCAGCTTCCTTAAGTCCATTCATCCTTTCCTTCTGGCTACCTTGAAATCCTCTAGAGCCCTGTTTGATCCTTGCTTCCTCAGCCTTAAGTAAGCTTCCTTCTTCCTCTTGACTAGATGTTCCACATCTCCAAGTTTCCTTCACCCTACCATCCCTTCCTTGCCTCATTGGGATAAACCTATCCAGCACTCACAGCAGGTGCTCCCTAAACAACCTCCACGTTTCTGTCGTGCATTTACCTGAGAACATCTGTTCACAAGAGCTTCACAGTTTCTTTATTGCTGGAACAGCACAGCAGGTCAGGCAGCATCCAGGGAACAG
>NC_057733.1:7540030-7564382 GCF_004010195.1 Chiloscyllium plagiosum
TTAAATACTTTCCCATATCGTCTGCTCCTATCCCTCTCCATGAGCCCAGTAAAAGTCAGGGAGTTGCGATCACCAAAATGCTCTCCCACCTGGGGATCTGACACGCTGTTCCAGCAATAAAGTTTCAACTTTGATCTCCAGCATCTGCAGACTCACTTTCTCCTCTTCACAGTTTCTGCCTAATAGCATTGTAATTCCCCCTCACCCAGTTAAATATTTTCCCATATCGTCTGCTCCTATCCCTCTCTATGAGCCCAGTAAAAGTCAGGGAGTTGCGATCACCAAAATGCTCTCCCACCTGGGGATCTGACACCTGGCCTGGTTCATTGCCAAGTACCAAATCCAATATGGTCTCCCTTCTAGTCGGCCTATCTACACGTTGAGTCAGGAATTCTTTCTAGACACACCTGACAAAAAGTGCTCCATCCAAACTATTTGTACTAAAGAGGTTCCAATCAATATTAGGGAAGTTGAAACCACCCATAACAACATCCCTGTTACTTCTTCACCTTTCCAAAATCTGCCTCCCATTCTGCTCCTCTGTGTCCCTTTTGCTGTTGGGGGGTCTGTAGAAAACTCACAAGAAAGTGACTGCTCCTTTCCTGTTTCTGACTTCCACCCACACTGTCTCAGTAGATAAACCGTCCTTAACAACCTCCCTTTCTGCAGCTGTGATACTATCCCTGATTAGCAATGCTACTCCCCAACCTCTTTTACCTCCCCCACTATTCCTTTTGAAACAACTAAACCCTGGAATCCTGTGATATTCAAATCTCCATATTGGCCACAACAGCGTAGCTCCAAATGCTGATCCATGTTCTAGATTTGTACCTGGATATTTTTTAACCTAAGGTGGCACCGTATGGGGTGACAATGTAAACTGTACTCCTTTACTTGAGTAACAGTAACATGACAGTAAACCTAATTTTAAATTCTAAAGTTGAGCTTTTGGAAAATACCACTGGGAGAAGAGTCCAGGCTTGCTACAACCTTCATGATACCATTTGAAAGCTTTTGTTTTAAAAGGCTTCCTTTTGGAATAATTTTAGCACCAGCAATCTTCGAAAGAACAGATCTTTCACAGGCCTTACACTACACAGTGTTGTTCACCACAGGGATGATGTGTTAAAATACATGTCTCCACTCAAACTGACATGAGAATGAGAGTATGGCAGGTTTTCACAATCTACAATCACATTTTTTGGTCCCCTAGTAAGTGCATCTCAAATAAAGGTTGAGGATCAGAGTAGGAATGGAATTCCCCGCTCCGAGGAACAATGCAGAGTCACAAAGGTTCATGTGGCTGGTGAATCAAATGCCAATACTTCTGAAAAAAAATCATGGAATTCAATGAGCTCATTGCCAGTTGTTACACCAAGCCAGTGAATGGTGTGGGAGCAGACACATCAGAAAATGAATCAAGTTTCCACAATTACTGTGATATCATCACACAACACTGAGGCTTTCTTAGATTAATAGAGAAAGTCAGCGAGGTGTCAGAACTATAAAAGTACGACCAGAAAACAGTGAGAACTTTCAACTAACACCCTGGAGTTCCTGGATCCTCATCCTTACAGATGAATTGGCTCCCTGTGAATTACTCTACCATTCCTCATGCATTATTGCCTCAGTTCAAATACACAAACTTAGAGGAAGTACAAGAAAGCAAGGGACTGTGTAAAAGTTGGCAGATGAAACATTGCGAGAGTCATCAGAGCATGAACATTATCAGATCTTCAACAGGGAGAACAGGTTTAGATCAAAGATCAACCAATATTTGGAGAAATGACGGAAAGATCACCGTATTTGAGATTTTGCATTAATTAGATGGAACAGAGTGCGGTAAGAAGGATTGCAATTGGGGCGGCATGGTGGCTCAGTGGTTAGCGCTGCTGCCTCACAGCACCAAGGTCCCAGGTTTAATTCCAGCCTCAGGTGACTATCTGTTTGGAGTTTGCATGTTCTCCCTGTGTCTGCCTGGGTTTCTTCCGGGTGCTCTGGTTTCCTCCCACGGTCCAAAAATGTGCAGGTCAGGTGAACTGGCCATGCTAAACTGCCCACAGTGTTAGGTGCATTAGTCAGAGGGAAATGGGTCTGGGTGGGTTACTCTTCGGTGTGGACTGGATGGGCCAAAGGGCCTGTTTCCACACTGGAGGGAATGTAATCAATTGAGAGGCAGTGAAAATCACAGGCTGGGAGAGGAGACAATCACCAGAAATGAAAGGAAGGTACTGAAGCAGGTCATCCCGAAGTCTGTGCTAGTCTGAATTCTGTTCAACACAGTGCAGGTGGTCAACAGCAGAATGAGAATGTCTTATTTCTTATAAATAAGAGGAAAATGAGGTTCAGCAGACAAATGAAGACACTGCAGTGCTTGTTCGTGTAAGAGAATGTAAGAATATCAAAACCCAGAGGAAAGAGAGAGAAGAGGAAACAGGACAAGAACATGCAAAGAGAAAGAAAAATGACATTTGCTTAAGAAAGCACAAAGATGTGACACTTCCTCCAAGACTTCAAAACACTTAAAATGTTTAGAATGACGAAAGGATTTTAGAACTGGGCTCTCAAGAACATCAAAGAGCATTTTAGTCTGAACTTGGGGAAATGTGGCATAATGGAATATGTTTGATTAAATCACAAAAAGGATTAACTGAAATATGTTTTGAAGTCATAGAAGGAATTGACATATGCTGTGTGATTTGAGAAGCGAAGAGAAAGAGGATAGTGTAGGGGGTATTCTCATAACTGCAAATATTTTGCTATTAATTTAGACTGTTTTATAGCTAGCAGTCTTCAAGAGCTATTGAAACTGTTCCAAATCAATAGCACAATAATAAAGCTTGTAAGAATGGGTTGTCCAATCCTAGCTGAGAAATTCGATTTGGTACTGAGTCAAGAAACAATATTGAGGAGAAAGTGAGGTCTGCAGATGCTGGAGATCAGAGATGGAAATGTGTTGCTGGAAAAGCGCAGCAGGTCAGGCAGCATCTAGGGAACAGGAGAATCGATGTTTCGGGCATTAGCCCTTCTTCAGGACTCCTGAAGATTCTTCAGATTCCTGAAGAAGGGCTAATGCCCGAAACGTCGATTCTCCTGTTCCCTAGATGCTGCCTGACCTGCTGCGCTTTTCCAAGAAACAATATTGGTCAACTGGAATTAGAATGAGATGGCAAAGCATGGGGAATGCTAAGAAGGGAAACACTTCCCACTTACAAGAAGCAACAGCAGATTTTTATTCCTCAGGTTCACTCTGATTCATTACACGTTGCCATTATCTAATTGCAAATCCTACTCCTACACTCTATATTTTAGACTAATCATTTTTCTCTGCGCTGTATTCTTCTATGTTCTATGTTCTATGTTCTATGTTCACTCTGATTCATTACACGTTGCCATTATCTAATTGCAAATCCTACTCCTACACTCTATATTTTAGACTAATCATTTTTCTCAGCATTAGTTTTAATTTGAATGTCTTAATAATCTGAATTCTTGCTCTTGAGGCACACACACAGATTTGCCATTAATTTAGGAGGCATGGGATAAAGGGAAATCTCGTTGTCTGAGTAAAGAATTAGCTGGCCCATAGAAGACAGAGGGTTGTAGTGGATGGAAAGTATTCAGCCTGCAGCTCAGTGACCACTGGTGTTCCACAGGGATCTGTTCTGGGACCTCTGCTCTTTGTGATTTTTATAAATAACTTGGATGAGGAAGTGGAAGAGTGAATTAGTAAGTTTGCCAATGACATGAAGGTTGGTGGAGTTGTGAATAGTGTGGAGAGGCTGTTGTAGGTTGCAACAGGACATTGACAGGACGCAGAGCAGGGCTGAGAAGTGGCAGATGGAGTTTAAAGCGGAAAAGTGTGAAGTGATTCATTTTAGAAGGTCAAATTTGAATTCAGATTACATGGTTAATGGCAGAATTCTTGGCAGTGTGGAGGAACAGTGGAATCTTGGGGTCCATATCCATACATCACTCAAAGTTGCCACCCAAATTGACAGGGCTGTTAAGAAGGTGCATTGTGTGTTGGCTTTCATTAGAAGGGGGATTGAGTTTAAGAGCTACGATGTTATCCTGCAGCTCTATAAAGTCCTGGTTAGACCACACTTGGAATATTGTGTTCAGTTCTGGTCGTCTCATTATAGGAAGGATGTGGAAGCTTTAGAGAGGGTGCAGAGGAGATTTACCAAGATGCTGCCTGGACTGGAGGGCATGTCTTATGAAGAAAGGTTGAAGGGGCTGGGGCTTTTCTCATTGGACCAAAGAAGAATGAGAGGTGACTTGATAGAGGTGTACAAGATAACGATAGGCATTGTGGAGTGGATAGCCAGCGACTTTTTCCCAGGACAGAAATGGCTATCATGTGGGGGCATAATTTTAAGGTAACTGAAGGAAAGTTTAGGGGAGATGTCAGATTTTGTTTTTAAGATTAGATTCCCTACAGTATGGAAACAGGCCATTTGGCCCAACAAGTCCACACCAAACCTCCGAAGAGTAATTCATCCAGACTCATTCCCCTAACCTATATTTACCCCTGACCCATGCACCTAACACTATGAGCAATTTATCATGGCCAATTCACCTAACCTACACAGCTTTGGATTGTGGGAGGAAACCAGAGCACCCAAAGGAAACCCACGCAGACAAAGGAAATTCCACACAGTCGCCAGAGGCTGGAATCGAACCCGGATCCCTGGCCCTGTGAGGCAGCAATGGTAGCCACTGAGCCACTATGCCACCCTTTCTTTACAAAGAGTGGTGCGTGTGTGGAATGCACTGCCAGCAGTGGTAATAGAGTCAGGTACATTAGGGACATTTAAGTGACTCTTGGATAGGGACATGGATGATAATAAAATGAGGGGTATGTAAGTTAGTTTGATCTTAGAGTGGGATAGAAGGTCAGCACAACATTGAGGGCCAAAGGGCCTGTACTGTACTATGTTCTAAATCTTAGATACAATTAGCATTTATTTTAGGGAATACCGAGGAATCTCGATTATCTGGCATTCGATTATCCAAATATCGGCTTATCCGGCAAGATCGCAAGGTCCCGATGCCTGGCTAAACTATGTTATCCAGTTTTCGATTATCCGGAATTTGATTAACCAAACGAAATACTCCCCGTCTGTGTCCTTCGGATAATCAAGGTTCCTCTGTATTAAACTCAACCCTAACTTTACTGGCTTTCATCCATTGATACCTGTGACAGTCCTGTGCCTTTCACAAGTGTTTCATCTTGCGCAGGGGCATCGTCAAGGTGGTGTCAAAACATCTCCTTTAGACAGACAGTTGGTAAATAGCTTTTGAATTCTCCCTGTGTGCTTTTTTTAAAAAGTAAGTCAAAAGAATCATGAATTAGTAGGATCAGGCTCAGAGAGACATCAAATGGACTTTTGTGTTGCCTTCAGATCGTTGAGGTTTTTACTGGCTGCTGAAACTGAACACTTGAGTTCCCTATTGTTACACTGAAGTCTTAGACAGAGAGGTTTCCTCACAAAGAAAACTTGTTTCTTTCAGTATTTCTTTTTCCTGGACTGGAGAGCCCCAGCACATGAGAATAATATCTGTGTTGTTTCATTGCCTTTGTTAAGGGCGTGTTTCTGAGATGCTGTCTGTATACAGATGCTGTCTGTATTGGAGTAGTTGATGATTAGGAGTGAAATAATACATGATCTTGTTAGGTATTTCAACAAAGTTATGCCAATTCGTCTTGTGTTATATTTTAACTGTGTTATAACAATAAAGCTCAGAGTTTAATTTAAAGTGAAAGCTTTGATGAAAGCTTAATGGTGGACTAATTGAATCATATCTGGACACAGTGCCTTACACTTGCCTTTTCAAAAAGATATAAAGGTCTGGGCTATATCCATAATATGCTTTTGGGGAGATCTAGTCTGCTCCATAATATTTGCTTTCCACTGATTTATTGAATCCTCTGAGATCAATATGTTTTCTTATAGAGCTGAGTGGCTTTGAAACCAACCCTGAGCACCAATGCATATAGCGCTATAGAGCCATAGAGACAGCACAGAAACAGACCCCTCGATCCAACTTATCCATACCAACCTTTATCCTAATCTTATCTAGTCCCATTTGCCAGCATTTGGCCCATATCTCTCTAAACCCTTCCTATTCATATACTCACCCAAATGTATTTTAAATGTTGTAATTGTACCAACATCCACCACTTCCTCTGGCAGCTCATTCAATATACGCACCACCCTCTGTGTGGAAAAGTTGCCCTTTAGGTCTCTTTTATATCTTTCCCCTTTCATCCTAAACCTATGTCCTCTAGTTTTGGAGATACCCACCCCAGGGACAAGACCTTGTCTACTCACTGTATGCATGTCCCTCATGATTTTATAAACTCCGATAAGGTTGCTCCTCAGTTTCCGACCCTCCAGGGAAAACAGCCTCTCCCTATAGCTCAAGTCCTCCAACCCTGGCAACATCCTTGTAAATCGTTTTGAACTCTTTCAAGTTTAACAACATCCTTCCTACTGCAGGGAGACCAGAATTGCACACAGTTTTCATATTCTATTAAGGGTGAAATGTCTCTTTGTCTGACCTGACCTGAGGAGATCTCTTGCTGATTTTTGGAAATAAGGAATGTGAAATATTTCTGGGTGTATATAAAATTATCGGAGTGGCTTCTTGGTTTAGTGTTTATGATACATTGATTTCAGCTTTCCCAATCAATAAATAATTTCAGAAATTTTGCTCTGCAATTTGCCTTTGCACTTAATGGTGAACAACTCTTATCATGAATGACATACAATGCTTCAGCAATTACTTTCTGTCTGTGATCTAAAGTAGCTTTTAGTTCTCCCAGGATCTTTAGCTCTGTGCCTTTTGGCCTTGTAGTTTTTAACTGGATGATTGAAGAGCCTCTTGCTTAATCATAGTGTCTAAAAGTACAGAAACATCTGCCCTCCTATTTAATTTAAAGTGTGTTTTGAGATTTGCTCCCAGAGCCAGAGGCACCAAAGGACATTATCTCAGTGTAAGGAGTTGCTTAGTCAGGACAGAGGTGGAGATTCAGAGGGTAACTGCCCATAATATTAGGTGAAGGGGTAAATGTTGGGGTCTAGGTGAGTTCCTCTTCGGAGGGTCGGTGTGGGCTTGTTGGGCCGAAGGGCCTGTTTCCACACTGTAAGTAATCTAATATTCAGGTTAGGCGAATTGGGCATGCTAAATTACCCTAGTGGTCAGGGATATGTAACTTAGGTGCATTAGTCAGGGGTAAATGTAGAGTAAAAGGGTAGGGGAATAGGCCTGGGTGGGTGACTCTTCGGAGGGTCAGTGTGGACTTGTTGGGCCAAATGGCCTGTTTCAGCACTATCAGGATTCGATGATATATTCCAGACTGAGGTGGACAGGTTTTTAATTAGGGTGGAAATCAAGGGGTTATGGGGAAAAGGCAGGAAAGTGTGTGTTATCAGATCAACCATTATCTCATTGTATGGTGGAGCGAGTGGCCTCCTTGTTCTCCTACATCTTATGGTCTTATCTGTACTTCAATAACCTCTCTCTCTGTTTCTTTCTTTCTCTCTCTCTCTCTTCTGCTCCTCTACCTCCATCTCTGTATAAATGTATTGATTTGGTTTAATTTTAAAATATCTCTTTGGTATCTGTGATTTTAGCCTCATCTGTCTCCAGGACTGCGCTTTGCCAATCACCTGCAAAAGTGAACTGTTCTGCTCTGGCTTCACTGTGTGACTCAGTGTGAAATCAGATGACCCTCTTCCATCACTGTGACTGTGCCTCAGCCTAATAAAGCCTGTGGTTTTCTGGGAACTCTTGGTAGAGGTGGAGAGTTTTCTATCAGCAGTTGCACATGGCTTGTTGTACGATATCATTGTGCTTTTGGATGTGAGTAGTTTCAATAACTCAAAGAGAATGACCTACACAACACACTGGCTTCATGAACACAACATGAGATTTGAACACTCATACCGCCCAAAAGATAAAGAAGCAGGGATTCTTTATCTCACTGACTGAAACATGAAGGGAAATTAAAGTTAAAGATAGAAACGCAGGTGGTTCACTGTCCATGACAGTGGCAGGTTTATGGATACCTATGGCATTCTTTGTTGCTTGCATCAGTCGCTGAAGTTGCCCTACCCTTTTCTCCCAAAGTCACAGGGACAGTTCCTAGAGCTACATCGTGGGAGCTTGTGATATATAGCACTTGATGCTCTGACAAGGCCTGATGTTGTCCAGTTGGAGACAGTTGGTATAAGCCTTCAAGAGCAGTGTTGGGGCAGATACGGTGGCTCAGTGGTTAGCACTGTTTCCTCATAGCGCCAGGGACCTGGGGTTAATTCCAGCTTTGGGTGACCATCTGTGTGGAGTTTGCACATTCTTCCCGTGTCTGCGGTGGTTTCCTCTGGGTGCTCCAGTTTCCTCCCACAATCCAAAGATTTGCAGATTAGGTGAATTAGTCATGCTGAATTGCCCATAGTGTTCAGGGAATGTGTAAGTTAGGTACATTTGTCAGGGATAAATTTAGAGTGATAGGGTAGGGGAGTCGGTCTGGATGGGATACTCTTTGGAGGATCAGTGTGGACTTGTTGGGATGAAGGGCCTGCTTCCACACTGTAGGGATTCTATGATTCTATTCAATGAATTACTCGACTCCCTGTCGGACCAACAGTTCTCGGTTCCTGTAAAGGTCGATGCGTCTTGATTGCTCAGAGGCTCCTGTGTCCCATCTGCCAACCTCATAGCAGTCACAATAAATGTTTTCCAAGGATGCCCAGATCTCTTAATACGTTTGACACCACACTACTGGTAATCCCAACTTTATTGCCACTAGCGTATCGATAAGGCCACAAACTGACCCCAGGCTGATGGTGTGTTGGAGGACAGTTAGGGAGAGCTCAATGTAGCCAAGATGGAGGATTCGCAAACCCCTGGGAAGCAAAGACCAGGATGAGGGAAGAGATTCAATCAGCTCACACTCCTCAACAAGATGCTCGTGGAAAATCTGCTAAAGAATGGCCAACATTTCTACTCCTGTGTCAATTAGGAATGATGTTTTGACTTTACTCAATCCCACCCTAACGTAGGGCAAGTCCCTATCAATCTACATAAGACTGAGCCTCCTTCTGGAAAAACCTTACCCTCTCACCTGACTCTCAGTGGCAGGCCTAACTACTGTGACACCTGCCGAGATTGAAGGTCATTGCACTGGACTGGTCTCTGTGTCTAAGGGCAGTGGCAGTTGAAGTTGCTGAGGGAAGTCTCATCCTGTTACAATTCCAAGACCTCTTTGGAGCATCCCTTTGGGTGGGCTGGGTCAGGAGGTATACTGTGGAGATGGACACCAAGGTCTGGGTCTGAGTTTGCTGTGCAGCAATCTGTTTGTCCTGCCTGTTCAGCCTGAGGGCTATACCTCCATCTGTGCTAACCGGTACCTCCCTGATGGTACCTTCATTCCTGGTCTTAAGAGTCCAATATTCCCCCAATGAGCTCAATGTTATAATTGCGTACTTCAAGAAAAGACATTTGAAAATTGTCACTACTAAGCCACTGAGATTCTATCTGGCTGTTCCCATCTTCAGTGTTTTCTGTTAGGCAGTCAAAGTGTCACAGAGTTATACAGCACGGAAACAGACCCTTCGGTCCAACCAGTCCATTGCTGACCATAATTCTAAACTAAACTTGTTCCACCTGTCTGTGCTTGGCCCATACCCCTCCAAACCTATCTTATTCATGAACTTATCTAAAGGTATTTTAAATATTGTAAGTGTACCTACATCCATCACTCGTTATGTAATTTCATTACACAGACATGTGGAAAAAAAATTGTCCTTTTTAAATCTTTCTCCTCTCACCTTAAAAATATGCCCCTTGGCTTGAAATCCTCCACCCTAGGGAGAAGATACCAGTCACACACCTTATCTATACTCCTCATGATTTTGTAAACCTCTATAAGGTCACCCCTCAACCTCCTACGTTCCTGTGAATAAAGTCCCAACCTATCCAACCTCTCCTCATAACCAAAACCCTCCATTCCCAACAACATCCTGGTAAGTCTCTTCTGAACCCTCTCCATCTTAATAACATCCTTCCTATAACAGGGTGACCAGAACTGGACACAATACTCCAGAAGAGGCCTTCAGTATCACGTCCTTGATCAATTTGAAGAAGGGATCCAGGAAGAGGATATGTTTGAACACATTCACCAGCTCTGGGGATATGGAGACTCGCTCCTCCCCTTCAGTTTGCTCGTACTGGTAAGGACTCTGCTGTAACGTTATCAGGATATTGCTCTCCCGGTAAACCCTTGTGGGGACATCAAAGATCTGCTGTGGACTTCTTTGATCCTCTGTACCTCTTCCCAGTATTTCCCGAGGGACTTTCCCACACAGATGTTCCAACACGAACGCTGCCTGCTCATTCACTTTGATGCTCCTGGATGCCACAATCAGCTGTGTGTCCTCAACCCAGTCTTCAGTCATCAGTTGGATCGTTGGGTGTTTCCAACCTTGCCCTAAATCTGTCCAGCTTCCAACTCCCCCGCAATACTCCAGGACTACTTCTTCCTTCATCTGTGGCATCGTCAGAATAAACATGAGGAGCCTCAGCCTGGGTTTGGCCTGTAGGTCTGATTTCCCCACCTGCGCCTGAGCTTCTAATGATACTAGAGCAGCCTCAGCCTCCCTCACAAACAATGCCAGTTTCAACTCCTCTATCATCACCTCCATCTTGGCCAGGAGCCTTTCCAGCTTTTCCGCCAATACCGTGGAATCCTGCCAATGATGCCATGAGATTTGAACACACAGATGGCCCAATGATCAGAAGCATGGATTCTTTATTCCATCGGCATCTGTTCACTACACGCATGATGGGAAATTAAAGACAAACATGGAAAATGCAGTATTTACATGGAATTAGACCAAGCTTATATTTACTTGAGGAAAATCCTTTGAGTGTGTGAACTTGCTTTCTGTCAGGTCACTACCCCCCCCCCCCCCGTCCCAAAGCCAACATAAGAGAAGGTCCATTCACCTGGCCTAACTGTCTTGCTTAATGCCCTCTCTCACTATCGCTACCCACTGCTGGAGGTCCTGACACAAATGCTTGAATAACCTCAGCCACACACTTAGCTGCTGCTTGAGGTACCACAACATATTTACATTTGTGAGAACATTGCGTCCTTTTCATTCTCTTCCACTCGGATCACAGTATCTCACGCCCTTCTACAATGTGACAGAGTTAACTCTTTGTGGAGTGAGATAAAGTCTAACATGATCTATTACAAGTGAACACTGGGTAAACCTTCCAATGGCATTGTTGATTTATTAATCTCCTGCTCTGTACAGTAACAGGGCTGTAATACACAGTAAATATGGTTATGGTCAACTTTGGTCAAAAGCACGTTTTGAAAAAAAATGTCCTCCCGTGCTGTTTGTTTGGCCCGGATGGTGCTATTAGCAATCATCCTTTACGCAGTAGACAATAGGGACGATGGAACATAAGGAGTACAGAACTGTATTGACTAGTTGCTAACCCTACTGCACCTTCTGGGAATATCTTGACAAGTAAGTTATTAGCTCCTTTTCTGGGGCAGCTGTGCTCTTGCTGTTTATAAAGAGAGCTTTATAAAAAAAAAATTGGTATCCTGTCAGTTTCAAGCAGTATACTCGATATTGCTGTAGACAAGAAATTCTATTAAGTGCCCATGCTTCACAAGGTCCTCTGCACTTTTGTTAAATTATTCACTAGGAGGTCTCGCAAACTGTGTTCTTGTGATACTCGCTGAAATTGAAACTGACATCTTGGCACACAGCAGGAATTGGTCTTCAGATTCCATACCCTGTGACTGCGCTCAGCGACAGAAACAACTGACTGGGGCTTGATTTTGGAAACTGTCAGGTCTACCTAAAAGCTGAAGGCTTTCAAACTAAAACTGTTTCAGAGAAACCGATGTGAAGAGCATCAAAATTCAGACACGCAGCAAGAGGGAAGTCGATGGGAGAGCTGGAGAGCTGGTGTTGCCTGGGTGGATGGGAGAGAGAGGAAGTGGCACGAGGTTCCAAATATCCAAACACACACAGAAGCTGGTTAAAGAAGGAGGAGATGGAACACCGAACCTCGATTTCAACACTGTCCCCTCTGCAGCTCATGAGGAAGGACAGAGAGAAAGGGCAGGATTTCTAGACAGGTTTCCTGACCCTGAATGCTGGGACCTAATAGGGTTCAGAGCCTGCACTTGTTGGGAACCAGACAGGCAGAACTTGTTTGGAGGTTGCCTCTTCATTAGCAGTCCACTCCGTTCAGTGCAGAATGAAGGATGGAGGCGACAGTGGGAGGGTGTGGAATGCTGTTGCATCTCGGGTGCCAATAAGAGGCACGGAATGATGTACAGTCCAACAACCATTGCTGGGTCCCGTTGAGGTACGTCAGCAAGGCCATGGGTACAATCCTTCCCAGTTAACAGTGTCAAATGGGGGTTGTGAAAGGGGCCAGAAAGGTTTGTGTTGTCAAGTGTGAGTTGGGAAAGCCCTCATACCCATGTGTGCGGCTGGGCAAATCTGTGGCTATGGGGGTTTATTCATCGTAGGCCCGCTCTCCCTCACTAGAGGGGCCCTCCAGCTCTGAACTCAGCGACGCAAGATGGTGCCGGAGCCTGGCGACATTTTGTGAGCTGTCGACAGCAGATCTTATTCTTGCATATCTTGTAATGGTTCTGTTCTCCTAACCCTCAGTTCTCAGTCTATTAGAATTACTGACAGTGTTCTCTTAAATCTGCTTTCACTTTCTTTGCAGCTGTAACATTGTACTCTTTGCTCTGTTCTATTACCTTATGCACTTTTTATGATCTGCCTGTAATGCACACAAAACAAAACTTTTCACTGTACCTAGGTACATGTGACAATCATAAAGCAAATCAAATCAAATTGTTCTTGCTCACTATCTCTTTCAAGCCCCCAGCCTCTGTTTCCCAACTGGGAAATAAATAGCAGGGGAGTCCTTTAAGTTGCTCCTAATTATTGTATTCAACATGCACCTTGACTGCTCAGCTCTGGAAGCCAAAATGTGAGACAACTTGATGGAAGGTTTTTGTCATCTTGAATGTTTAACAGTCTCTGCCCAGTCCCTCCTGCTAATGTTGGCGCGTTTCAAAGAGATCTAGTGGAGTGGGGCATTCAATGGCCATTGATAAAGTTGAAAAGAGGGTGCACCATTGGGAAGCCCATCTTAAAAATAGAGATACATTCCCGGAACCTCTTCACAAAAGGTATTGCAGGTGAATTCTGTTTCCCATTTGGGGTGGAATGTTAGTGAATATACTCTCCTCAGTTAGATCTGACTTGGTTTTGTCTCTGAGACGCAGGTTGTGGTTAGTTGGGAGACTGTTTGATGATGACACAGCTCACACTGCTGGCTTGAATTCTTGGCTGATCACAGCACCCCAAGCCAACTGAATGTTTAAAATGACACATCCCTCTTTCCGATTCTGTTGAAAGATTTAAAGCAGTCACAAGTTTGACTGTCTCGAAGTGTTTGCCCCTTCCTTTCCCAGGCATGCTGACTCATGTTGAGCCTCAGCTGCCCTTCAGCTTATTAGCTCAGGGGTTGTTGCCAATGTGTGAGTCTGGAGAACATTGGCAGCCAAGTCCCTCGATCGGGTCTGTCACACTCCAGTCTGATCACGTCATCACCTGACCTTCACATAGGTCCACACCTTTTAGCTGTATTCACACAATCGCGGAAGAGCACAGAAAGGAGGCCATTTGGTCCATCGTGACAGTGATACCTCTCCAAATGCACCTAGTGCCATTCCTTCACCTTCTCCCTGTATCCCTGCACATTCTTTCTTCTCAGATCACAGCCCTTTTGAAAACCTTGATTGAAGCTGCCTCCAGCAAACTGTCAGGTAATGCATTCCAGAGGGTAGCCACTCGCTGCATGGAAAGGTTTCCCATAGCGTCTCCGTTGCTGTCAATGATTTGTCAATGATTTACATGTGTGCCCTCTGCTTCTCTATCTTTCCCTCATCGGGAATAGTTTTATCTGTATCTACTTGGTCTGGACTCCTCATCCTTTTGAAAACTTCTGTTTGATCTCTGCTCAACCTACTCCCTGAGGTAAATGTCTCTAATCTATCGACAGAGATGATCTCCATCTCTGGAACCATTGCTTGGGAACTGGAACTGCTGAGCACCAGGTGATAGTTCCCAGCCCGCCATTAATTGAGAGGCACTGAAGCTAACAGTGATTTCCCTCCCAGCGCAGACTGGGCATCAGTTCCACATCTCCTCAGAAAAACAATGGGTTAGACTTTCAAACGAGAAGTGGGATTAGAACCTGGCGTGGGTATGTTTTTAAAATCACCTTCCAAGGATTCCAAAACCTCTGGGTTGGTTTGTTATTTTCAAAAGGCCGGCAGCAGTGGGAAACCTCCATTGCTGCCAATTAACAGACCCATAAGCTCTTTAAAGGGCTTGAAAAATGCAGGACAGAGTTCTTAAACTTTATTTCAGAATGACCTGCCACACATTCATGCATGATGAGAATGCGCTTTATTAAATGTATTTGTTTTCTGTGCCCTCATCGTGAAGGCTGACCTTTATTTCCGACATGTCCCCGATAACCCCCTGGTCACTGCTGATCCTCTGCTGATTTGCGTCCTCATTTCAGCAAGGCAGCATCAGTCATCAACGTAACTCCAGTCCTGCCTGTGCTGGCCACACGGCTCCTGTCTCCTGGAGACCCTGCGAATTTGGAGTGGAGCTTGCCTCCTGTCCAGCTGGGCCATTGCAGTGTTAAAATCGCAATGTGAGAGCAACCCTAATGAAGCATGAAGGGATGACCCAGAGTTCACCTGGGTGTCATTTTCCTGGGTTTAAACATCCAGCCCGGCACCTCCGACAGTGCAGCACTCTGTCAATGCTGAGCTGGAGTCACAGCAGAGGATGTGTGCTCAGGCCTCTGGTCTTGAACGCGGAACATTCTGACTCAGAGATAAGAATGAGTTTGAGTCTCTTGTGAAATACAGCCAAGAATGTTCTTCACTGACAGCTGGAGCAAGCTCACTCTCAAGGCTGGATTTTGTACTGCCATTGGTGAATCCCGGAATAAGTTGGGAATCCAGTGTTGGGAAGGACCAACTTGATCATACGGTGACATCTGAGGAACATGAGAGACCCAGGTTCACAGCTGGATCACATGGTGCGGGGGAGGGGATGGTTTTGACATCAGGAGACCAAGGTAACCTGGTCCTCATCTGGGAGAAGGTGCCATATTTATTAGGCAGAAGGCCGTGTTTGAAAACTGAAATTCTGCTGGTTTTCTGAGGGAGTACTGTCGTCCAACACTCCCAGCAATGTCAGATATTTGAATATCACAACAGAAAATCTTTGTGGATCCAGGTCTCTGTCTTTGTAAAGATTCATTCAATATCATCAATGGTTGTTCTGAGCTGTCACAATCCATCTAGTGCATTGGCCTGTGGTTCAGTGAGAACGTCTCTGAGAGACCTCCTCCTGACCATTCAGGGATACAGAGATCCCACTGCCAGCCAATGGCTGCTGAGGGACATTGTAAATGAGTGACGTGACCTGGACAAAGGTCATTGTGGAAGTGAGCAGCCATGGGCTCCAACTAAGTGACTGGGCCCAGTATCAAATTTGGGTAAATTTTTAGATTAGATTACTTACAGTGTGGAAACAGGCCCTTCGGCCCAACAAGTCCACAGCGACCCGCCGAAGCGCACCCACTCAGACCCATTCCCCTACATTTACCCCTGCACCTAACACTACAGGCAATTTAGTGTGGCCAATTCACCTAACCTGCACATTTTTTTTTGGAGTGTGGGAGGAAACCGGAGCACCCGGAGGAAATCCACACAGATACGGGGAGAATGTGCAAACTCCACACAGTCGGTCGCCTGAGGCGGGAATTGAACCTGGGTCTCTGGCGCTGTGAGGCAGCAGTGCTAACCACTGTGCCACCATGCGGCCCACTGTGCCACCGTGCCACCCACAAATGAGCTCCTTCGTACTGCAAGGACAAGATCGAGTATCTGAATGGCTGAAAGGTGAGTGGGAAAACGAGGGGCATTGATTCTCACAAGCCAACCAAGCCCTCTGACCACCCAAGGTCAATGATGCTTAAGCCGCATGCAAGTCATTGCTTCTGAATATTTTTCAAGGTCCTACTGATAACTCTTGTTTTCCCCTCCGGCTTCTCCCTCCTGAGACTGACATGATCAATTGCCGCTGGGATTCTGGTGCGCGGCCTCCACTGTGTGATTCTCTGAGCCTGCCCGTCATCTTGCCCTCTCCAGCTAGCAGCCTGCAGCCCAGACGCCAAAGGACTGGGTGGTGCCTCATTATAGGAAAGATATGAATGCATTGGAGAGGGTGCAGAGGTCATTCACGAGAACGGTGCCAGGAATGATAAACGTCAGTCCAGAGGGTTGGTGTGGGACCATTCTCCTTGAAGAAAAGAAGGCTCAGAGAAAATCTGAAAGAAGTTTTCAAAATGATGAGCCAGAGTAGATAGGGAGAGACTGATTCTGCTTGTAAAAGGTAAAAAAGAACGAGAGGTGTAGATTTAATGTGATGTGCAAAGGAAGCAAGGGCAATGTGAGAAAAAGTATTTGTTATTCAGCGAGTAGCTAGGGTATAGATACACTGGCTGGAAATGTGGTGGAGGCAGCTTCAATTGATGCATTCAAAAGGGCATTTCATGGTTACTTGGATGGAATTGGTGAGCAGGGATATGGGTAAATGACAGGAGATTGGCACTGAGGGATGGAACAAGTGCAGTCACAATTGACTAAATATCTGGTTTCTGTACCATAACAATTCATTGATTTGTAAAGATCAAATTGTCTGCTGTCAACAGAAGTGAACATGCAGCTGTACTTTAAACAGCACCTTAATCAGATAATTTAAACTTCTTCTGCACTGTAACCGGGCCTATACTTCAAAGGGACTTCATTGGCTGTAAAGGTGTTTGGCTTTAAAGTTGTGAAAACTGCTTTCAAAATTATGAATGTTAGTCATAACCTATCAAAAGTCTCTTGATTTGGGAGTGGAACATAAATAATTCCCCTCCAATACGTAAGCAGGCCAGGAAATGTTTGCTATGAATCACAGAGCTGCCAGTCTAATAGAAAGTGAGGACAGTAGATGCTGGAGATCAGAGTCAAGAGAGCGGTGCTGGAAAAGTACAGCAGGTCAGGCAGCATCCAAAGAGCAGGAGAATCGACGTTCCAAACATAAGCCCTTTATCTGCCTGAAATATCGATTCTCCTGCTCCTCAGATGCTGCCTGACCGGCTGTGTTTTTCCAACACCACACTCTTTGAACCTGCTATTTTGATGTCAATTGTGGATTTTAGGGACAGCGACAAAACACTTTAGCCAACATGAATGATCAAAGAGTTGGCTTTCTGAAGGCTAAGAAATATCTAATGAATTTTTAGAAGGGTTAACAGGTAGAGTTGATAGGTATTACTTATATGGACATTCAAAAAGCATTTAATAAGATTCTGCCCAAGTAATTCAACAAAATTGAAAGGAATTGGGAGGTGCATAGATACAGAATTGGTTATGGATAGGAAACAGAGTAGAGCTAATGACCACATACTGTCAGGGACTGAGTTGTTGTTCCCTGCTGCTGTAGCATCAACCTTTCATGCATAAGCCCTTCTTCCTGAAGAAGGGCTAATGCCCGAAACGTCAATTCTCCTGCTCCTTTGATACTGCCTGACCTGCTGCGCTTTTCCAGCAACACATTTTTAAGCTCTGATCTCCAGCATCTGCAGTCCTCACTTTCTCCCATCAACCTTTCATCACATGGATAACAGGACCGAAGGAATAGAGAGCTTTGTGGTCAAAATTGTTGAAGACACAAAGTTGTTATCAAAGTTTATAGAATCCTTACAATGTGAAGAGCATCCCACCAAGACCCACCCCCCTCCAACCCTGTCCCTGAAACTGTTGATTCCCCATGGCCACTAATCCTGCACATCCCTGGACACTATGGGCAATTGAGCATGGCCAATCTACCTAACCGCACAATCTTTGGATTGTGAGAGGAAACCCACACAGATACTGGGAGTCCGTGCAATTTCCACACACCAGTTACCCAAGGCTGGAATCGAACCTGGGTGCCTGGCCCTGTGAGGCAGCAGTGCTAACCACTGAGCCACCATGCCGTCCCCCATACTAAAGAAGTGTGGATGGGAAATGAAAGTTTCAGTAGAATAGACTAAATCAACAGCCAAAACGTCTGGCAGGGGGAGTTTTGCTTTAGGAATTGTGAGGTGATCCAATTTGGATTAATAAAAGATAGACCCAGAGGCTGTTTGAAAGGATTGCGAGCTGGGAGTTCTGAATGGTCAGCAAGATTGCGCAGTCTGAAATCCATGGGAAGCTAGTGGACAGCAACAAAACCTTATTATTGAGAATGTGATTTATGGATTTGGCCTGTGCTCCTGGGTGATCGACTCGATGTGTTGAGGACAATTAAGAACTTGCCAGAGGTGGTGGATGTACTGAATACTTTGACAACAGGTGAGCAACAGTGAATCGGAGCTTCATGGCTCGTTCACTTAGTCCTCAGGGCCGACCAGGCTAACATCCCCAACATCAAGGCACTGACCACCCTTGATCAGCTACAATGAGCTGGGCACATTATCCGTGTGACTCCCCAAGCTGGTGCTCTACTCCCAGCTCCGAAATGACAGGCGAGCCCCAGGTGGACAGATGAAGTGCTGCAGGGATACCCTCAAGGCCTCACTGGTGAAGTGCAGCATTCCCATAGCCACCTGGGAATTACTGGCCCAAGATGGTCCAACGTGGAGGGAGAGCATTTGGGAAAGAGTCGAGTACCTTGTTGTCAGGAACAAAATGGAAGCCAGATGAAAACAGCGAAGGGAGCGTGCTGCCCCACCCACCCCTTCCTCTGGCCTCCACCTGCTTCTAAGGGGAACAGAGCCTGTGGTTGTTGCATTGGTCCGTACAGCCACCGTACAGACTCATCCTGAGATTGGAGGAGAGTCTGCAAGGGATTGCTGCTGCTGCTGCTGGTGATGATGATGATGATGATGAAGCTGATGCTGATAATGATGGATGCTGGAGAAAAGATTAAATGTTATATTCATGGATATGTTGGTAGAAGAGAGTGAGTAACTTCAGCATGTTGGGAGAGTATTGAATGTGGCACATACGTTCAGTGTAATGCACTCATGAGAGGTACAGCTACTTCCTCTTGACAGGCTAGCTCTGCTGAAACATTTTTTGGAACACATTGCTGAAGATGGAATAATTATATTTATACTGATTGCATTGGCCTCCCATTATATTAATAGAACCATAGAGAAGGCCATTTATGCCAGTTATAAAAGAGAGAACGATCCAATTGATCCCACTCCCTTGCTCTTTCCCCAGAGCACTGTAGGTTTCTCCCTTTCAAACAAATATCCAATTTCTGTTTGACGGTTTCTATCAGGCAATGAACTCCAGACCAAAGCAACTCATTGTGAAGAAAACAAACATCTCATCTCCTTTCTGTTTCTCCACAGCTACTGTCCCCTCAACCCTGTTCCAACCCTACGCCAGCGACCACCCCCCCGCCACCCAAAATGTTTACTCAAAGCTTGCAAAGTGTCATAACCCCTCAGTGAGAACAGCGACATGGGACTGCAAAGTATAAGAATTGGTCATCAGTGAAATGTGATCCAATTTCAGAGACTGCTACATCCAGCATTCCATGTATGGAAAATACCCTCTTCAAAGAGGTGTTAACAGCTTCTAAAGTGGGTCAATCAAGCTTCTGGGCTTCAGTCATAGAGGCATCCAACATGGAAACAGACCTTTCAGTCCAACCAGTCCACGCTGAACATAATCTCAAACTAAACAAGTCAGGAGTAGCATTCTATCAGGATGAGAAATATTGTTTCCTTAATTTCAAGTTGTTGAATGCCAAGGTGTTTCTATAGCCAGGCAAAGAGGTTCCTCCTGCTCTAATCTGTGAGTGGTGCAGATGGCACATTTGGAGACCATGTCCTCAAGGGGATGTAAGATTCCAGACTCCCGTACTTTTCATACACAGATGATGTATAATCTGGAGGAAAGCTCATGGGACCATCATATCTCATTGTAGACCATAAGATCATTGATAATATGAATGGGACAACATTGTTTGGTGAAGTCACTGGGAATGTATTCCAGTCAGAGAATCAAGGCTCAAAACCATCAGTTCTACAGACTCCCAGTCAATCAGCGCTCCCTACTGCACACAATCAATCACTTAACTATCAAAGGGGAAATAAATTCATAATATTCCACAACCCTGACCTACAGCCCTTCTGACAACTTTCCACAACACCTCTGTCCTCTTACAGCATTCATTGGAATTTACTTACCTCATATAACATTAAAGGTGCCTCACAAAGTCCCATAGCAATTTTCAGACAATGAAGAGCTGTTTGAGATGTGGCCACAGTTGTAACTGTGTGACAGAAGGCATCGCATACTGTTATCCTAAGCTACGGTGAAAATCTTTAATATCTCCACATGATTTAATTTGATTTTTAACCTAATGGGCTCTGTGCACAAACTGGCTACATTAAAACAGTGGCTACACATCATTCGTATGTCCTGGCTATAAAGTGCTTTAGTACATCTGGTGGTCATCAAAAACACTACATAAAGCTAGTATTTATTGTCTTTAGCTTAAAAGCCATTTGAGCAGAGTCCATGCCCATGTAATGAAAACAATTATCTACTTAAGAACCAGGAAAATCAGCATTAGCTTTAAGTTCATGCACAACTGAGAATTACTTTATCAACAATAAAAATGACATCTTCTTGCTGTCTAAGGCCCCTTTTGGAAAAGAAAAATCTTACACAGATGAAAGCTTTCATTAAATATAAATAATTAAGCTTCTGCTCAATGTGGTTGTGGCTTCTAAACATCCAAATGGGCTTGAGAGAGAATGGAACATGTGGTTTTGCCTCATGGTCAGGATCCCCATTCTGGAGATAACCTATCGAGCTGCAACCAGGGAAAAAAATAACTGGTGAAGCCATTCTCCTTTCGCAAGGTTGTTTTATTTTTAACTTGTAGTGATTTTAATGATGTCAGCCAGGTAAACCTAATAGAATATGAGTTCCCTGATTGGGGATGTTAATCTGATCCAATCAGGGAGCCCTGGCTGACAGACATAACCGGAATGTCAGAAGTTGTGTTCACTCTGAGAGCTTGCTCTAAGGACTATGCACGTCTAATTAAAGGGAGATTTGGTGATGGGATACTGGCCTCTGTGGAGCTATTTCATAACTAGCTCATCTTGGCCAACATCCTTGGGGCAGCATGGTGGCTCAGTGGTTAGCACTGCTGCCTCACAATGCCAGGGACCTGGGTTCGATTCAATCTTTGGGTAACTGTCTGTGTGGAGTGTGCATGTTCTCCCCGTGTGTGTATGGGTTTCCTCCGGATGCTCCAGTTTCCTCCCAAAGTCCAAAGATATGCAGGTTAGGTGGATTGGCCATGTGAAATTGTCCCGTAGTGTCCAGGGATGTGCATGCTAGGTGAGGTAGCCATTGGATTACAGGGATTGGCTGGGTGGGATGGGTCTGGGGGGGATGCTCTTCAGAGGGGTGGATGGACTGCTTCCACCCTGTAGGGACTCAATGATTTTAAACACCTCTCAGCTATTGTTTGCAAATGATAAACTTCCATGGCATCCCCAGGATTGATTGACACCTCATTTTTTTGTTTTCAATGCCTTATGTGTAGCCAATTTAAATAAATCTTCAGCCAAGGAATGAGGCTCTGTGAGTTGCTACCAGTCTTTCTGTTTGACATTTAACAAGGTTATTTGATAGCAGTTTTGTTCTACTCTGTTTTGAACTGAGTTTATTCTTCAATGCAAGAGCATTTGATCAAATATATTTACACTTCAATACTCAGGACAAATCCCATTTTGACTGGGATTCATGCTCACAAACAGGACTGGAATACATGGAATGCAGAAGCTGTTTTAGTGAAATAAAAACAGAGCTTGCTGGAATGAAACAGCAACTCAGATAGCATTTGCGGAGAGTGAAGCAGAGTTTATTGTATAAGGCAAGGCCAGGGTCACTCAGCTCCTGACCTCCTTACAGCCTTGGATCAAACATGGACAAAAGAGCTGAATTCCAGAGGTGAGGTGGCAGTGACAGCCCTTGGCATCAAGGCCATGTTTGATTGAGTGAGGCATCAAGGAGCCCTAACAAAACTGGAGTCATTGGGAATCAGGGGGGAAAGCTCTCTGCTAATTCGAGTCAATGTCTGAAACATTACAGAACCACTCACCATCCTGACTTCAAAATATCTCGCCGTTTCTTCAGTGTCACCATGTCAAAATCATGGAATTCCCTCCCTAATGGCCTTGTGGATCTACCTACA
This sequence comes from Chiloscyllium plagiosum, assembly GCF_004010195.1. Classification (NCBI taxonomy): domain Eukaryota; kingdom Metazoa; phylum Chordata; class Chondrichthyes; order Orectolobiformes; family Hemiscylliidae; genus Chiloscyllium; species Chiloscyllium plagiosum. The sequence goes on from NC_057733.1 coordinate 7,562,449, forward strand.
GCGCATGGATTGCAGCTCAAGGACAGCTCAGGAGGGGAGTAAGTGCTGGCCGGCCAGTGATGCCCACATCCCATTAGTCAATAAAACAAGTCAATGCAAAGGGCATCCATCATTGGTTTTTCTCTCCCTCTGTAGCTGCCTGACCAGCTGGATGTCCCAAATGGTCTCATTACATATTCCAGTATTTCACATTTGTATAGCTACTTCAATGATGTGGGAGGAACTCCCCTCTTCCTTTTTGAATAATGAATAGCCTTTTCCCACCTGGAAGGAAATTCCAGTTGAACTGGCAAACCGCACATACTGCTCTGACTGGTACGGTGTACACAAAATGGAGGTCCAGTGCAGGTCGCACTGGTTTTACCCTCCGGCACCTGAGAGGGGTGGCAGTGCAGCATGGCTGGAACATTGCTCTGCAAGTGTCAGCCAAGATTTCATGCTCAGGTCTCCAGTATGTGGCTTGAATTCATGGTCATTTGACTCAAAGGCTACCACTGAGCAGGAGCGGGGTGGTCAGTTAGCTCAGTTGGCTGGACAGATGGTGAGTGATGCCAACAATATGCGTTCAATTCCCCTACTAGCTGAGGTTACCAAGAATAATTCTCCCTCTCAACCTTTCCCCTCCCCCAGGGCACAGTGACCCTCAGTATAAGCGAACACCTGTTGTCTCTTTTTAACAAAACAGTGGCCCAATGGCCCTGTGGGACAGTGGTGACTTTACCTTATCACTGAGCCATAGTTAACATCCACATGACACAGACATCAGCCATTGGTAAGTAGCAGCACCAAACATTAACAGCTCTGTGATATACAAGATGGAGCAGCAATAATGCATTGTGCTTGTGGCTGGAGGGTGAGAGAAATGGATGTTAATGCTGATGTCTTATTCTTCACAAGTCGAATATTTCCATTAATTATTTTTTGATATGTGGTGGCAGGGGCAAGGTTTTTTTGACTGGCACCAACAGTTTATTTGGCTGGAGCAGGTTGTCACATTCTGCTTAACGTGAAACAAAGTTGCTTTGTTAAACTTCCAATTCCTGTTGAACTGGTAAATGTATACACACTTCAATACATACTAAACCTCCACAAGCACACATTAACTGCACCTCAGTGTAGCTAAAGATTAATCTCTAAAAGATTCAGCCTTAAAGTTTCACAGCTATGTTTATTGATTGTTACAGAACTACAGGGCTGATACTGTATAAATGCTGTTGGAGTCATGCTGTGTACCTCAGGCTAGTTAGTGTTTGGCAATATCCGAGCCTAACTCAAACACATCAGTGAAATAGCTACCTGCTGGCTGATTGAAGATTGAACAGATTTTACAAAGTGTGGGTGATCCACTCTGCTGTAATCCTGTCCAGTGATGAAGATTTACTTCAGTGAAGTTACAACAAGACAGTTAGCCAAGACGGTTAGAGACAATGAGGAAAGTCTCAGATACAGTCACATAGATGGGTTAACTCCAGGAAGGGTAAGAGAGGTAAGCAGGAGGTACAGGAGATCCTTGTCACTACTCCCATTTCAAACAGGTATGCTGTTTTGGAAAATGGAAGGGGTGATGGATTCTCAGGGGAACGTAGCACGAAAAGCCAAGTTTCTGGTATTGAGAGTGGCTCTAATGTACTGAGAGGTATGTCGGTTTCCAAGAGATCAATTATGTTAGGGGACTCTCTAGTCTGAGGTGCAGACAGACATTTCCGTGGCCATCGGCGAAAAATCAAAATGGTGTGTGGCCTCTGTGGTGCTAGTATCAAGGATGTCTCAGAGAGGGTGCAGAATGTTCTCACGGGGGAGAGGGGCCAACAGGAGGTCATTGTCCACATTGGAACCAATGACATAGGAAGGGAAAAGGTTGAGATTCTGAAGGGAGATTATAGAGAGTTAGGCAGAAATTTAAAAAGGAGGTCCTCGAGAGTAGTAATGTCTAG
>NC_057733.1:7564885-7588319 GCF_004010195.1 Chiloscyllium plagiosum
CATAGGAAGGGAAAAGGTTGAGATTCTGAAGGGAGATTACAGAGTGCTTGGCAGGAATTTAAAAAGGAGGTCCTCAAGGGTAGTAATATCTGGATTACTCCCGGTGCTATGAGCTAGTGAAGGCAGGAATAGGAGGATAGAGCAGATGAATGCATGGCTGAGGAGCTGGTGTATGGGAGAAGGATTCACATTTTTGGATCATTGGAATCTCTTTTGGGGTAGGAGTGACCTGTACAAGAAGGACGATTGCACCTAAATTGGAAGGGGACTAATATACTGGCAGGGAGATATGCTCGAACTGCTCGAGAGGATTTAAACTAGTAAGGTGGGATGGGTGGGACCCAGGGAGATAGTGAGGAAAGAGATAAATCTGATGCTGGTACAGCTGAGAACAGAAGTGAGTCAAACAGTCAGGTCAGGCAGGGATAAGGTAGGACTAATAAATTAAACTTCATTTATTTCAATGCAAGAGGCATAACAGGGAAGGCAGATGAACTCAGGGCATGGTTAGGGACATGGGACTGGGATATCATAGCAATTACAGAAACATGACTCAAGGATGGGCAGGACTGGCAGCTTTATGTTCCAGGTTACAAATGCTACAGGAAGGATAGAAAGGGAGGCAAGAGAGGAGGGGGAGTGACGTTTTTGGTAAGGGATAGCATTTCAGCTGTGCTGAGGGAGGATATTCCTGGAAATACATCTAGGGATGTTATTTGTGTGGAACTGAGAAATATGAATGGGATGCACACCTTATTGGGATTGTATTAAAGACCCCCTAATAGTCAGAGAGAAATTGAGAAACAAATTTGTAAGGAGATCTCAATTATCTGTAGGAGTAATAGGATGGTTATGGTAGGGGATTTTAACTTTCCAAACATAGACTGAGACTGCCATAGTGTTAAGGGTTTAGATGGAGAGGAATTTGTCAAGTGTGCACAAGAAAATTTTCTGATTCAGTATGTGGATGTACCTACGAGAGAAGGTGCAAAAATTACCTTACTCTTGGGAAATAAGGCAGGGCACGTGACTGAGGTGTCAGTGGGGGAGCACTTTGGGACTAATTCTATTAGTTTTAAAATAGTGATGGAAAAGGATAGACCAGATCTAAAAGTTAAAGTTCTAATTTGGAGGAAGGCCAATTTTGATGGTATTGGGCGAGTATTTTCAAAAGCTGATTGTGGGCAGCTGTTCGCAGGTAAAGGGATGGTTGGAAAATGGGAAGCCTTCAGAAATGAGATCTCAAGAGTCCAGAGAAAGTATATTCCTGTTAGGGTAAAAGGAAAGGCCGGTAGGTATAGGGAATGCTGGATGACTAAAGAAATTGAGGGTTTGGTTAAGAAAAAGAAGGAAGCATGTGTCAGGAATAGACAGGATAGATCGAGTGAGTCCTTAGAAGTGTATAAAGGCAGTAGGAGTAAACTTAAGAGAGAAATCAGGAGGGCAAAAAAGGGACACGAGATAGCTTTGGCAAATAGAATTAAGGAGAATCCAAAGGGTTTTTACAAATGACTCTCTGTGTGGAGTTTGCACATTCTCCCCGTGTCGGCGTGGGTTTCCTCCGGGTGCTCCGGTTTCCTCCCACAATCCAAAAATGTGCAGGTTGGGTGAATTGGCCATGCTAAATTGTCCCTAATGTTAGGTGAAGGCGTAAATGTAAGGGAATGGGTCTGGCTGGGTTGCGCTTCGACGGGTCGGTGTGGACTTGTTGGGCCGAAGGGCCTGTTTCCACACTGTAGGTAATTTAATCTAATCTAAAAAGGGTAACTAGGGTCAGAATAGGGTCTCTGAAAGATCAGCAAGGCAGCCTTTGTGTGGAGCCGCAAGTGATGGGAGAGATACTAAACGAGTATTTTGCATCAGTATTTATTGTGGAAAAGGACATGGAAGATATAGAATGTAAGGAAATAGATGGTGACATCTTGAAAAATGTCCATATTACAGAGGAGGAAGTGCTAGATGTCTTAAAATGCATAAAAGTAGATAAATCCCCAGGACCTGATCAGGTGTATCCTCAAACTGTATGATAAGCAAGGGAAGTGATTGCTGGGCCCCTTGCTGAGATAGTTGTATCATCGATAGTCACAGGTGAGGTGCAGGAAGACTGGTGGTTGGCTAACGTGATGCCACTGTTTAAGAAGGGCGGTAAAGACAAGCCATGGAACTATAGCCTGACATTGGTAGTGGGCAAGTTGTTGGAGGGAATCCTGAGGGACAGGATGTACATGTATTTGGAAAGGCAAGGACTGATTAGGGATAATCAGCATGGCTTTGTGCGTGGGAAATCATGTCTCACAAACTTGATTGAGTTTTTTGAAGCAGTAACAAAGAGGATTGATGAGGGCAGAACGGTGGACGTGATCTATATGGACTTCAGTAAGGCATTCAACAAGGTTCCCCATGAGACACTGGTTAGCAAGGTTAGATGTCATGAAATTCAAGGAGAACTAGCCATTTGGATACAGAACTGGCTCAAAGGTAGAAGACAGAGGGTGGTGGTGGAGGGTTGTTTTTCAGACTGGAGGCCTGTGACCAGTGGAGTGCCACAAGGATCGGTGCTGGGTCCTCTACTTTTCATCAATAATATTAATGATTTGGATGTGTCTATAAGAACTATAGTTGGTAGCTTTGCAGATGAAATCACAATTGGAGGTGTAGTGGACAGCAAAGAAGGTTATCTCAGATTACAATGGGATTTTGACCAGATGGGCCAATGGACTGGGAAGTGGCAGATGGAGTTTAATTTAGATAAATGTGAGGTGCTGCATTTTTGGAAAGCAAATCTTAGCAGGACTTATACACTTAATGGTAAGGTCCTAGGAAGTGTTGCTGAACAAAGAGACCTTGGAGTGCAGGTTCATAGCTCCTTAAAGTGGAGTCGCAGGTAGATAGGATAATGAAGAATGCATTTGGTATGCTTTCCTTTATTGGTCAGAGTATTGAGTACAGGAGTTGGGAGGTCATGTTGCGGCTGTACAGGTCATTGATTAGGCCACTGTTGGAATATTACGTGCAATTCTGGTCTCCTTCCTATTGGAAGGATGTTGTGAAACTTGAAAGGGTTCAGAAAAGATTTACAAGGACGTTGCCAAGGATGTTTGAGCTACAGGGAGAGGCTGAACAGGCTAGGGCTGTTTTCCCTGGAGCGTTGAAGGCTGAGGTGTGACCTTATAAAGGTTTACAAATCATGAGGGGCATGGATAGGATAAATAGACAAAGTCTTTTCCCTGGGGTTGGGGAGTCTAGAACTAGAGGGCAAAGGTTTAGGTAAGAGGGGAAAGATATAAAAGAGACTTAAGGGGCAACTTTTTCACACAGAGGGTGGTGCATATATGGAATGAGCTTCCAGAGGAAGTGGTGGAGGCTGGTACAATTGCAACATTTAAAAGGCATCTGGATGGGTATATGAATAGGAAGGGGTTGGAGGGATATGGGCCGGGTGCTGGCAGGTGGGACTGGATTGGGTTGGGATATCTGGTCGGCATGGACGAATGGGACCGAAGGGTCTGGTTCTGCACTGTACATCTCTACGACTCTATTATTGCAATGGTCTTAACGTCAACAATTCCAGTCTAAATAAAAACAAGGGCACAATTTCTTTCCTCTGGAGGTGGCAAGAAAGGGAAATAATTGGGAGAGTTGTCCCCTGGGAGTTTCTCACCCCATCTTACCACCTCTGCAAGTGTGTCCTGGTGCAAAAGTCCTTTGTTGTCTTCCTCCACTTGTCAACTGTTAAGGTCCTTTAGTGGTCAATTAATGGTCACGTTAGAGCCCTCAACAAGCCGCCTCCCTAAACACAAGCAACATTTCCTACCCCCCCACCCCCCGCCCCTGCCCCAGCACTTTTGGACAGGGAAACCATGACAACCTGCTCGCTAAGATAGTTGGTGAATACTGCGGCAATTTAATGGCAGCACAGTGGCTCAGTGCTGAGCACTGCTGCCTCACAGTGCCATGGAGCTAGGTTTCACTCCACCCTTGGGTGACTGTCTGTCTGTGTGGAGTTTCCATGTTCTTCCCATGTCTGTGTTGATTTCCTCCGAGTGCTCTGGTTTCCTCCATAATGCCAAAAATGTGTAGGTCAGGTGGATTGGTGATGGGAAATGCAGGGTTCCAGGGATAGCGTAGGGGGCTGGGTCTGGTTGGGATGGTCTCTGGAAGGTTGGTGTGGACTCATTGGGCCAAATGGCCTGCTTCCACAATGTGGGAATTGCACCTCCTGGTCATGTCTGCAGTTTGCAATTTATGAATGGTTTGTACATGTGGTTGCTCCCTGCATCCTCACCCATTCTGTCGCTCCCCTCTCTGTTGCCCTGTTTTCTGCTGACCCTCTGCTGGTCTCCTCACACCAGGTTATTGGCATTGTTGGGTATCATTTTAGTTCTCATCCGCTAGTCCAATTAAAATTGGCTTCAGTGTCCCCCATCCCAAAGCTGTGTCTGTCCATATCTGCAAAGACTATAGATAAGCCTTTCACAATGAGCAGCCTATAGCCTAATGGGATTTGAGAAACTATCGGTGAGTGCAAAGAGCTTACAGTTGTCCCTGTGCTTGCCTGTTTGAGTAATCCTGGAAATTGGTGTCTAACCTTTTTTCCATTTCAGCGGTGACCTTCAGAAAGCTCAAAAAAAGTAGTCCATGTGTTGTAAACTTTAAATAATTCTGAAATCCTCAGAAGTAGCCTGATTTTAACACATTTCGGACTTGATTCTCTCTCTTTCTCTCTCTCTCTTACACACACACACACACACACACTACCCCCTCCCCCCATCTTGCTCTCTCTCTCCCTCTCTCTCTCTCTCTCTCACGCACACAAACACACGCACAGAAGACACCTATACGCACAAAGCACAGATATACACACACGCAATATATTAATATATACACACACCAATATTTGGGACAATCTGCACAACAGCTGAAAAATGCCACATACACTTCATTACCTCTGCCATATCACTTTCACCCTGGTTCAAATATACCAGGCACAGAACTTTACAGCTGCCATCTGCCCAGGAACAACTACAATTAGAGGGTACATTCACCACCACCACCAACCCTCACACGCGCGTGCGCGCACACACGTACACGCACACACACTCTCTCTCTCTCAATGTCTCTCCCCCCTCACACATTCACCTTCCATGTGACACACACTACATCACATGCACACTATGTCTCTCCCCTCACACATGCATATACACTCATTTTTCATGTGACACAGACTCTGCATCACACACACACACACGTACACACAGATATATGCACACACATGCATGCACACTCTATAAGTTTCCCCCTTTCACATGTAGCCTTCCATTCTCACACATAGGCTTCCTCCCCAAGACATCAGTTACAGAAATTAAACTAATCGTTCCATCACCAAGGAATTCCATGCCATGACCTCAAAACAATGGAATTCCTCCTTCTTTCCATCTTCCTTTTGACCTAATATCTACAGGTTTTTGAAACTGAAGTTTGGTGTTATTTCCCCACTACTTTGTGACTTACCTTATCTTTGCTAATCCATCTCGCTGAGGTGATGTTTTGCAGTCTGGTTCAGGCTACTCACTCTAACTTTCAACTCAAACAAACAAAACAAGTTCACAAATTCAGCAATTAAATTATGATCATTTATCACCTTAACAACTAGGAGCAAACCATTTAACCTTTGTTAATAACTGCAGCACACACATATACAGGGACAATAAACTACAGGAACATTCAATTCCACTGCATTATCAGGAAATTATTCAATCCACAGAGAAGGATCTGCCATAAATAGGATTTCTGAAAGAAAAGGTGCTCCAACAAAATACTATTATGTATTCGTGAGCCTCTGTACAATAATACAGTTGAATGATTTAATCACAGACCAACGAATCACCCAATCCTTAAAATATGAAAGGATGCCAGAGCAGAAACAAAAGTGAAGATTATTTCATTGTATGGTTTGATGAGGCTTTATGAGTTTATGTTAAAAACACAGAACAGTCATGGAGAATATAAATGTCTTCAGTGATACTATTTATTATACATTAACACTAAATACTCGCTATACATGGTGATCATAGATAAATCAGATATACTATAGATAAACTATAGTTACATTAGATAAGGACTACCCATCATGTGTTTTTGCCCATGCACTGTCTATATTTTTTCCAGAGACTCACTCCTATGTGTTTTACAGAGAGTTCCTTCTAGTGTAGTCTATCTCTACCCACCTTGTGTATTTATGCTCAGGGAGGTACAGCTCTGTGACTATTGCAAGGCTATTCCAATGTCCTGAAGTCTTTATTTGGCTGCGATGATTGCAATGATATGATTTAAAAACTATTTTAGATAGAGAGGCAGAGTTGTTTAGAAAGGGGCTATTGGACTCTTTGCAAATCCTAGATTACATGAATAATGTAATATGTTCCATCTCCTCTACTAACAAGCAACTTCACAGGACTGCTCAGCATTAATACCACGCTGTGCATTCCAATTATGTGGTTGGACACAATGGAAATTGAAACAAAATGATTTGCTCAAGAAAATTGCTTTGTACAGTACATCCTCTTCCTCAATAATATAACTTGCATAACCCTGCTACCTTGCAGCTGGTAGCTGAAATAAAATGTTTTCACTTTTTGAATGAGTTCTCTCTCTTATAAAGACTCTGTCTCCACAACTACAGGAATAAACTTTCAACATAGATACTGGTTGATAGCCTCAGTAGTACTTTGAGAAGTATAAGCAGTTTGTATATGTGCAATGATTGGGGAAATGGAACAATGTGCATTAAGCAACTCACACATTCACTGCCAATCCCAAGTGTATCACATCCGAACTATACCGAGTGCTGTTTTGTAGATGAGCCCAATGACATATTACACACATTGTAGTCCCACTAACTAAACTGAGGTGATTGACAAATTAAATCTCTTTGAGGTAATGAAACCTGCTGGGCTAGTTTCTGACTCCTCCTCCCCAATGTGCCAAGCAATGTTTATGTCCATCTGAAATAGCAGGTGAAGTCTTAGTTGAAGATATCATTCAGAAAAACAAGGAACTAAGATGATGCAGCATGCCCTCAATGTTATCAACCTGGGCATCTTGAACAGATAGCCTTCTGACTGAAGTAACATTGAACTAAACTGACCACGGAACGTCACTAATGGAACTTTGTCCTCAGCAAGTATAAAGCTTACAACTGTCAGAAATATAACTTAAGCACTTTGGGTGAAGATGTTCCTATTATTTTCCTGCTGGACAAAGAAGCTTCTTTTTGGCATCCCATCCACCACATTGAACATCCATTCCTGACAGCACTGATGCACAGGGGCAGAAGTGTGTGCCATTTACAACTCACAGAGCCTTTTTTGACAACACTTTCCAAACCCATCTAGAAAAGACAAGGGCAGCATGTACATGGAAACACCACCCGTTGCGTCTTCCCCACTAAACCCCTCACCATCCTGATTTGGAAATATATTACTCTGTTCATTCACTGTTGCCTGGGTCAAAGCCCTTCCTGTCAGTATTATGAGTGTACCTTCAACACTGAACTGCAGCGGGTCAAGAAGGTGGCCTTAGAAGGATAGGTAATAAATATTGGTCTATCCAGATGCCCACTTTCAGTGAACAAATAATGAAAAGATCATGAGTCCTCTCAATAGGGGAGATCAGTGATGATTGATAAGGTTTACTGTGGTCTATTCGGACATTACTTTAGAGAAGAAATGGTTGAAAAGGTTTTTCCGATGCTGAAATCGAGTGTGTGAAGAGACATAGTCATATCAGTTTCAGTCATTACTATGATCAATATGTCTATTATTCTGCTGGTTCTTCGTGAGAGAATGGAAGGTGGACCAAGCATGTCCATGTTTCGTCTCAGGCAGAGAATTCACGAAGTTTCACTGAAATAAACAAGACTGCAAAGTGAAGTAGTGAACAACCAAAGTTTGGGAATGATGTCCTTTTGAACTAAACACTTGAAGATAATTGTGAGTCAAAATGATGCAAACAAAGTACCGACCCCACTTTGGAATATTAACCAACTTGGAAATGAACTCCGACAGATGGAACGGTGAAGCCCAGGTTTGGGATCATGCTCTTGACTTTCTAAGTTGACCTTAAGCATTGTGATGGACCTCATTGTTGAATGTGTCTTCATAGATGATATTTTGCCAAGCTTCTTTTGTATGTTGTTCCATCATGTGCATGTCTATTTTGTATTAATACAGAATCTCTTACCAGCAAGCCTCAACTTCCTCTTGCTGTCCATTACAAACTTGGTTCCCAGTTGTCAGTACACCAAATGAGATCTTCTGTGAGATTTATTCATACGAAATAACCTGAAAATCACTTTTTGTACCTTTGAATGTGTTGCTGCATTAAATGTTTTGAAGAACTTCAGTGTCAGTTCTCATCTAATCAGCCAGAGGGTAGTGAATCTGTGGAACTCATTGTCACAGTAGGCCGTGGAGGCTAAATTATAAAATGTATTTAAGACAGAGATAGAGAGGCTCATGATTGGTAAGGAGGTGAAGAGTTATGGGGAGAAGGTAGGAGATAGCAGTTGAGAAACATATCAGCCATGATTGAATGGTAGAGCATACCTGATAGACTGAATGGCCTAATGTTGCTCCTTTATCTTATGGTCTTATGGTCTAAATATAACTGAGATACTTTTTTCTTCTGAATACCAGGCAAAAATTAAACATTTTGTTTAAATTGGTCCTGATTCCCCCATGATCTTATAGAGATTGACTCACACTGAGCTTGTTCAGACACATATGCAATGGTTGGACTATCAGCTGACCTGAATGTCAACAGTGACATGTCCCAAGAATAATGATGAATTTATACAAGACCTCAGACTGCATTTTGATATATAAAAGGGGGCAAAATGCTGACTATGGTATAAAGCACAAGACCTAGAAATTGAATCTTTTTTTGTTAGAGTAATGTTAAAGAAGTTCCAATGATGAAAGAATGAAATGGGGTAGATCAAGGGATATCAGCTGCAGACTTTGGGTCTGGGTAGAAGAGCCATAAGATTAGATTAGATTACTTACAGTGTGGAAACAGGCCCTTCGGCCCAACAAGTCCACACCGACCCGCCGAAGCGTAACCCACCCATACCCCTACATTTACCCCTTTACCTAACACTACGGACAATTTAGCATGGCCAATTCACCTTGAACCCGGGTCTCTGGCGCTGCGAGGCAGCAGTGCTAACCACTGTGCCACCGTGCCGCCCACTAAGTGCAAGTTTAACTATAAGAGATTTCAAATAGAGGACAGGAGAAACCTCTTCATAAAGAGTCCTGTGAGTCTGGCCAATTTAATAATTCTGACACAAACTAGGAGTGGAATTTCATTGACATTCCTGTCCTAGGCATAGTGTCGGGTGTGGGGGAGTCCATACAATTGGGTGGGAGAGCAAGCATTGGATTCCTGCAATCAAGAAAACTGCCTCTAATTAACCTGGCAGTGGGAAAGGCTTCTCTCGTGAATCCTCCCCACAGGATGTGGAGTGTCAGTTAGGTTCATTAATAAACCACTTGAATTCATGGTGTTTTAATGGATAAAACAGGACTTGACTTGTTGTCCTGTCCTCCTTTGGACACTGCCCAGCTAACCCTATCAGGATTGCCTGCTGCTGCTGGGGGCGAGGTGGGGCAGTGTTGGGGTTCTCATTGATAATTGTAGAACCAAGCTGGGGCAGAGCTGCTGAAAGTCACACCTTTGGCCCTGTGTCCCCCTGACCTCCCCTATTCAGTCGCTCCCTACCCCACAACCGCTCTACTATCCTACTCAGTCGCTGGTGTCCTGGGTGACAGTGAAGGACCTCAACGGGCCTTGGATCATTACTGGTGGCAGTTATCAGCCCCTGGGGGCAATGCCAACAATAGAGAGCCGTTGGCTTTTGACTGACCAGCGTTAAAAAAAGAGGTGCAATTTCAACCCCTGACATCCTCGCTCCCGCTGGACAATTCAATGTCTGAGACCAGTGAAATGGCAACAGGCCTTCCCCATACAAATCAGTCCTGTTAGGGATGTAAAGAAAGTCACCAAATGAATCCAGGAATTGAGGTATTTAAATGTAAGGCCTAACAAGTGAAAATCTGAAAGGTGCCAGGAAAGCATCCCAAGCTGATGTTGTAGATAGTTAGGCAGGTGTAGCGACTGGGACCAGGTGGATCTTATTAAGTATGACACCCTTGATTGGGGTTGTTAACCTGGGCCAATCAGAAAAGTCCTGACTGACCAGTATAACCAGGAGATACCCCGGGCAGGTACCGGGGCGGGCTGCCCCAGAGGTGGTCGAAAGGTGCTGAGGGTGGTTAGTGAAGCCGGAAGGTGGGTTGGCCGTCCTGACTGCTGTCACCCTGGGCGGGTACCGGGGCGGGCTGTCCTAGAGGTGGTCGAAAGGTGTGTCAGGGCGGACCGAGAACTGGAAGGGGCATGGGGTGGACCGAGAACCGGAAGGTGGATAGGGGCGGGCTGCCTTAGAGTGGTCGGAAGGTGAGAGGGGCGGGGGCTTGCTGGGTCTGTATTGTCTGCACTCTTGTATGTAACGGTATTGTCTAATGTACAAATGTCATTGTCACTGTCTTGTCACACGTGGAACTGGGATTTGAGGTTTGCCCTCCTCTCCCTGTAAAATGGTTGAACAGTAGGGTTCGAAATTGAATAAAGATTCGTGCACTTTGTGTCTTTCACTGTGTCTCACACCTGCACACACACACCATGGGTGCTGGGGAAAAAAATAAGCACTAAAAAAAAATAAGAACAGGAGTGTTTGCCCTTTGATGTGAAGGGCAGTGTTTGTCACTGGCCACCCGGGTGTTTAAAAAAAAGAAAAAAAAAAGAATATAACCAGGAGATGGTAAAGAAATGAAAAAAAACAGGAGTGTCAGAGATCGTTAAAAAAAGAGTGGGAGTGTCAGATACATTAAAAAAAACAGGAGATTAGAATCTCCTCAGGTGGGGATTGACTCTGAGCTGGCTGGCCACAGCTCCCCGTTGTACTGTGCAGAAGTAAATAAAGGGTAACTTGGTAATGGGACATCAGCCTCTGTGTAGTTATTTCAGCAGGTGTGTGTGACCTTGGCAACAGGTAGCTTGTTTTCTGTGAACTAAACTTTTTTTTTCAAAAGGGATTATTATGATCCATTGAAAATTCTGTTTTCCACAGGACTAGATTAGATTTCTTACAGTATGCAAACAGGCCCTTCAAGCAACCCACCCAGACCCATTCCCCCTGACTAATGTACCCAACACTATGAGCAATTTAGCATGGTCAATTCACCTGACCTGCACATATTTGGATTGTGGGAGGAAACCCATGCAGACACAGGGAAAATGTGCAAACTCCACAAGACAGTCACCCAAGACTGGAATTGAATCCCAGTCCGTGTGAGGCAACAGCGCTAACCACTGAGCCACCATGCCACCCTATGTAACTATGAAAACTAGTGGCTGTTTTCCAGATCCACAGACTGCAATAAGAAATTTATTTAAAGAATTTGTGGATTAGTAGCGTCTGAGCAGAACAGTTGTATTTTGACCACATATGGATTTCAAGTCTGCGAAAGACTTCCTCTACCCTGAAGAAAGGTTGAAACAAAGGCACTTTGTCTGACTATGAAATTAAACAGGCTTGTCAGTATAATCATCTTGACATATTTGCTTGACTATCAGGTGGATTTGAAGATTGGGTACATTTAAAGGAAGATTGTTGGGTTATAATTATCTTTAATCAACAATATATGGTGTGACTTAATACTCATTAAAGTAATCCAGAATTGGTGCTGGTATTGTAAAAGAAAAAATAGGAAAAAAATTGTTACTTGTATAGTTATCTAAGTAATAAAAAAATGCAATTTTTATACTTGCTCAAAAACCCACAGACAGCAATGTCTTACAATTCATATGTTAGGATTCTAAGTACTGATACTTAATTAACATGCGTGATTTGCAATAATATCTCTAGGTATATTCTATCTGTGCTGAAAAATGTGTTGCTGGAAAAGCGCAGCAGATCAGGCAGCATCCAAGGAGCAGGAGAATCGATGTTTCGGAAACATCGATTCTCCTGCTCCTTGGATGCTGCCTGACCTGCTGCGCTTTTCCAGCAATACATTTTTCAGCTCTGATCTCCAGCATTTGCAGTCCTCACTTTCTCCATATTCTATCTGTGATCATTTTGCCAGTTTGAAAACTCTGAAAGGGGAGGCTATGTCACTGGAGTACACATTCTATAGCTAACAACACAGATTAAGTTCTTTTAATGATCTGAAATGACTTAGTCAAAGTTTTAGGCTAACGGCAGACAGGCTTTACCTGCTGGGAGTGGAGTCTGAATGGAGATAATAGAACCAGTGACAAGGAGGTATATGAGGATTTGAACAAAATTCCAAGCTATTGTCAACAAATAAGGTTGGATTGGAAGGGAGAAGGAAAGGTGGCTGGAGAAAAATCAGGCAAATGTAACTAGAATGATCTGCTGGAGATTTTTCCCTTTTAATTTAACCATTTGAATCATTCCAGTTGCACAACATTTAAAGAATTTATTTATTTCAGTATTCCTTTATCTGTTCCTTTCTTTCATTTATTTGTTCACAGGGCATGGGTGTTGCTGGATGAAATGATATTTATTGAACATCCCTAGTTGCCCTTCAAAGGTTGGAGGTAAGCTGCCTTATTAAACAATTGCAGCCCAATGTAGATAGGTAAGGCAACAGTGCTTTGAGCCCCAGGACGTTGACCCAGTGACACTGAAGAAATATGCTACAGTTTCTAGTCAAGGTGATGTGTAGCTCAAAGGCGAGCATCTGGATACATGCTTTCCACATTTAATTAAAGTAAATAGATTACATATGAGCTAAAGTTATAGAGATTTGCAGAGATATGGAGCAGTTCAATTGATGCTTCCATTTGAATGGGAGGCATGATACAATGAGAATACTCTTGTCTCTGAATCAGAAGATTATACGTCTAAGCCCTGCCTCATTCACTCATGGGATGTGAGTGTCACCGGCTGGGCCCAGCACTTACTGCCTGTCCCCAGTTGCCCGTGAGAAAGCGGGGGTGAGCTGCCTCTTGAGGGAGGGAGTTCCAGGATTTTGACCCAATGGCAGTGAAGGAAAGGTGATATATTTTGAAGTCAGGATGGTGAATAGCTTGGAGTGGAACTTGCAGGGGCTGGTGTCCCATACTTTCCTGTCTTTCTAGTTGAGAGTAATCGCAGATTTGGAAGATGCTGTCTAAGGAACCTTGGCAAGTTACCCCAATGCATTTTGTGCATGGCATGGCACAGGCTGCTGCTACCCTGCGTTGATGGTGAAATGACTGAATGTTTGTGGGTGTAGTGGCAATGAAACAGCTGCTTTGTCCTGGATGTGTCAAGCTTCTTGAGTGTTGTTGAACTTGCAGTCGTCCTGGCAAGTGGAGAGTATTCCATCACACTCCTGACTTGTGCCTTATCAATGATCAACAGGCTTTGGGGATTCAGGGGGTGAGTTGTTCACTGCAGGATTCCTAGTCTCTAACCTTCTCTTGTAGCCATTGTATTTAGGTGGCTAGTACAGTTGAGTTTCTGGTCAATTTCGACCTTCAATGAAATCAAGTGCGGCCTCTAAAGTGGACATCAAATATTTTATTGTGCTGTTTGAAAAGAAACACTGGGATGTTCCTCCCGGTGTCCTGGGCAGTGTCTAACCCACAGCAACATCCCTTACACAGTTGTCATTGTTGCTATTTTTGGAGGTTCCTGTGTGTATTGTTGCTACTGCAACTTTGACATTTATAACAGTGGTCACATTTCACTAGTACTTCATTGATTTTTTTTACTGCTCTGGAATATTGTGAGGTCATAAAAGGCATTTTATAAGTATGAGCTGTTACTTCTTCTTTCATATTTACTGAGTAATTGATTGTGATCTCCTTTCAGCAAGGTTGTGGTTCATCCTCCAACTAATAGGAGGCAATGGGTAACACAAAACATTGCTAACTTCCCATCTGCTTCAGCAGCTCTGCCTGGCAATTGAATTAATTCCCATTTGCCAGTTTTGGCATCATCCCCTCAAGCAATATGGAGGTTGAAATAAATGCTGTTTAAACAGTATCTCTACATCAAAACCACTTAGCTAATACTGTTTGAAACATGCATTGGAATAAGTGCGGAGAAAGCACATTGTCAGAACCTTGAATTCTTTGCTCTGTAATCCAGGGAAACTAGCTCATTTTGACACTCTTCCCAGTAATGTCCTATTTTCAAATGCAAGCCTTGTTGCCTTCCTGTCACCAAGAACAATATTTATTAGAGGTGTGCCCACAGAAGATGAGCGCAGCCTACTAAATGGGCAGAGTTCAAAGTGCGCAAGGAAAGGGACTTCCTGATCATGAATTTATTCATTTCTCATCATAGCAAAACAAAAACAAAACATCTCTCAAGGAATCCAACAAAATCAGCTGTCTTTTCTTTTCTGGTTCCTGCAGTCGAAAGTATCAAAGTCTGACGTTTCCTTTGTTCCCTGAAACTTTGCTTTCTCTTTACTGCTCGCGCTTGAATTAGCTTGTTGTCGCCTGACAAGTTTGAATTGTCAGCCAAGACTTCAGGGTTTGAAGAGAAAGTGAAGGGATGGGAGCTCCCAAACGGGCTTCATTAAAAACTGATAAATTTATCGCATGCTTGGCTTTGTGCAATGTTGAACATTCTGCAAGGGAATATTTGCAAATTGAAAATGAAAGCAAAAGACCTATTGATGACAAGTATGCATTGCAAACACATCTTTCTAAAGTGTTGAATTCATTTTGATATTCTTGTGAATTCTCATTATATTTTCTCATGAACAGGGAATACACTGTTATAATGACCAATGAGGAAAAGTGGAGATCTCACAACTATTCTTAATAGTAGATCATTCAGCAATGAGTTCATTGGTTTCCTGAAAGCGAAAGGATAATTTGTCAATTTTTCTGCCTTGTGTCAAGCATGAGACTGTTTAGAACCTGAATACACTCAGATCTGACTAATCATTGGTTTTAAACTTCCTTTCCTGCTTATCTTTTTCTGGTAAACTGAAACAAGATGAGCAACACTGATGAGACAGTATGATTCATAAATCATGAATGATTGTACATTAATGAATGTGCATGTATTGGTCTGAGGCCCAGATAGATGAGGGAGATGGTTCACATCACTTTAGATCTCCTGCTCGCTGATGCCGGCTTCCAAATTTTGCTACTGCTGTTCTATTTAGAAGCCCACTCTGTATTGATCATCTTAACACCAAGACCAATGTCCTGCCATATTTGTTTTTTTTTGCAAATGTGTTTCTGTCCTGCCGTCCAACATCAGTTTGAAGTTGTATTCTGCATCCACTTATTTAAAGCTTCTGCTGGGATCTCAGTGATGAGGCCCAAGTATTCTCCAGCTTTTCTGGACCACACAAGGCCTTCGTGTCCAAGGCTCAGTTCTGGGGCTCGTGTCTAAGCAGCTTTGCTCATGTTCTGGTGATGAATCATGGGATGTTGTGTGCTTGCATTGACAGGGTTTTAAGTCCAGGGAGTCTGCTGGCACATGTTGGTTCCCCCAAGGAATCTAATCACCTATAATTATCCACAGATTTAAAAGGAAGGATCGACTTGCATTTATAGAGGGTCAGTCATGACCTGGTCAAGTAAAGAGCCATATTTCACAAAAGAGCACAGGCAAGTCTTTCCATTAGACAGAGAGAGAGAGAGGGAGAGAAAAACAATGGATTTGCATGGCTTGAGGGTAACCACTCCATAAGCCTGATCAGGCAGGGCCTTCATGAACTACCACAGTCAATGTGGAGATTGCATCTATTCTGCATCACGCCTTAGTCATCACAGAGGACTGTGCTAACTGTCTCTCTCCAAGAAGTAAAACCACTGTCGTGGTGGAGGACAAAGGAACCATTTCAAAGACTCCCTGAAGGCTTCCCTCGAGAAATACCACATAGATGTCAATGCATTGTAGGGGCACAGTTCTTCGAGAACACCTATCAGCTAGAGGAGGTACAGAAAGGAATGCCAGCAATCTCTGGCCAAGGAACAATTCCACCTCCCGGAAACACCTGCCAAACATGTGGCTCCAGGATCAGGCTCATCGGTCACACAAGGACCCACAGAACCCATGACCAGTGACATGGAATTTCTTAGGCAGACAATCACACTCGTTAGCAAGTGGTTGCTAATGACGATTAAATGATATGAAGACAGAAGATTGGAATTTACAAATGGAGTTGCCATGGATAATAAAAATGAGGGAGCAGAGTCCAGGACTGAATGTCCACACCCTGCATCTGTCGGAATGCTAACTGAGTGCAGCTCACCTCAAATCAAGCAGCAGTCAAACATGGATCTTCCTTCAGGACATTTAACATCTAGTTTCATACCAGGCCACACATTTACTATCACAATTAAATTCACTTCCAATTTGCTCATGGGGCACCAGTGGAAAATGTCCCTTGACAAATAAACGGCATAAAAATCCCAAGGTGTTGTTACCCTTTATCATTATTTTGTGTTTTGTTCAGTGACATTTTGTTCAGTGCTATTCTGTTTTGGGGCCACTGCAGTTTGTCATTTTTATAAATGACCTGGATGAGGATGTAGAAGGATGGGTTAGCAAATTTATGGATGACACTAATGTTGGTGGAGTTGCGGATTGTGCTGAAGGATATTGCGGACATATATAAGCTGCAGAGCTGGGCTGGGCTGACAGGTGGCAAATAGAGTTTAATGTGGAAAAGTGTGAGGTGATTCACTTTGGAAGGAGCAACAGGAATGCAGAGTATTGGGCTAATGGTAAGATTTTTGGTAGTGTAGATGAGCAGAGAGATCTCGGTGTCCATATACATAGATCCCTGAAAGTTGCCACCCAGGTTGATAGGATTGTTAAGAGGCTTATGGTGTGTTTGCTTTTATTGATAGAGGGATTGAGTTTCGGAACCATGAGGTCACGCTGCAGCTGTAAAAAACTCTGGTGCGGTCTCACACTTGGAGTATTGCGTACAGTTCTGGCCAGCACATTATAGAAAGGATGTGGAAGCTTTGGAAAGGGTGCAGAGGAGATTTACTCAGATGTTGCCTGGCATGGAGAGAAGGTCTTATGAGGAAAGGCTGAGGGACTTGAGGCTGTTTTTGTTAGAGAGAGGAAGGTTGAGAGGTGACTAAATTGAGACATATAAGATAATCAGAGGGTTAGATAGAATGGACAGTGAGAACCTTTTTTCCTCAGATGATGATGGCAAGCACAAGGGGGCATAGTTTTAAATTGAGAGGTGACAGATATAGGACAGATGTCAGAGATAGTTTCTTTCCTCAGCGAGTAGTCGGGTCGTGGAACGCACTGCCCGCAATTGTAGTAGACTCATCAACCTTAAGGACATTTAAATGGTCATTGGATAAACATATGGATGAAAATGGAATAGTGTAGTATAGATAGACTTCAGATTGGTTCCCTATGTTGGCGCAACATCAAGGGCTGAAGGGCCTGTACTGCACTGGGACGTTCTATGTTCTACGACCTTGAGCGATTTGCAGTCTGCTCGTTAGTCTGCTGAGGTCCACCCAGCTTTGTTGAAGAAAAGGTATTAAGATTTCATTTAAGCAGGCTGCCTCAGGAAAGCAGCCAACACAATTACCGTCCCCTCCCACCTCAGTTATACCGTCTCTGATCTGTAGCTTGCCGCAATCTTTCTCCGTTCCTTTAGGCAGACGATGCAAACGTTTGAAAAAATGCACCAACAGAATCAAGGACAGCTTCTTCCCTGCTGTTCTCAGACTTATGAATGAACCTCTCATGTATTAGAGCTGATCTTTCTCTGCATCTTCTCTGTAGCTGCAACACTATATTCTGCATTCTATTCTATGACCCTGATGTACTTTATGTAAGGTATGATTTCTCTGTTTGACATGTATAACAATACTGTATCTCGGTACATGTGAAATAATAAATTAAATCAAACCTTGCACTAAAGACTTGTACTCAAGTCTGGGAAAGATATGAATAGTATTATTGAAGCCACATTCTCTCGCTGTCTAAATATGTGCCTTTCAATTATTTACTACATTGGTCTTCAGGCACCATTTCTAGGGCAGTCAATTAAATAGAAACAGATGCTGTAGACATATAACAGGAACTGGCCTCCTTACAACTGTCTTATTGGCACCATTTAACCAGGAGGACTATGACAGAAGTTGGCATCAGAACGCAGGTTGTAAATTGTGATATGTCGTTCCACTAAAAAATGGACAATATTCCTAATGTAAAGCATGAACAAATTACTTGTTTCCCTTCTCAGCAATGTTTTTTAAATTTGCATTGTAAATTACATTGAGCTCACTCTCTTGGTTTGTAATGACTGTACATTCCATTAATCATAGGCTTGACACAGAGCTAAGTCCCTTAATTTTATACAGACAAAAATGACCTTCACCTTCGCTCCATACTATGAACGGTACCTTCATACAGCAGTACTAACTTATAACCATGCAATCCTTTATATTTCTTCACATAATTAATCTATACAAAGGAGTACAAAAGCAAAGAACAAAGAAAGTTTACAACCCAGGAACAGGCCCTTCGGCCCTCCAAGCCTGTGCTGATCCAAATCCAATGTCTAAACCTATCGCCCAATTCCTAAAGATCTGTATCTCTCTGCTCCCCACCTACTCGTGCATCTGTCCAGACACACCTTAAATGAATCTACCGTGCCTGCCTCTACTACTTCTGCTGGCAACGCGTTCCAGGCACCTACCACCCTCTGTGTAAAGTACTTTCCACGTGTATCCCTCTTAAACCTTTCACTTTCACCTTGAACGCGTGACCTCTTGTTATTGAATCCCTCACCCTGGAAAAAAGCTTATCTCTATCCACCCTGTCTATACCCTTCTTGACTCTGTAGACCTCAATCAGGTCCACCCTCAATCTCATTTTTTAATAATTTATAACTCAAAGTATCTTATCTTTGATCTGCTGGTCCCATCCCAGCTGCACATGTTTAGAGTTTGTTTCCTCATTTCTAATGGGAATGTTAGGAACTGGGTGCTAACAGTTCAATCTGATAGGCCATTCAGATGCCTTATTGCTGACTGCCATCTCAGCTCTGACCACCTGCCTTCACTCTATATCACTTCCTTTAGCTTACCCCCTACCTGACCTTCATGAACCATCTTGGAAACAGCAACTTTCTCCACTTCTTACTGCCTGTCCATTTTAAAGCAAAATTACACATTTGTGATGACAGGAAAAACAACTGGGAAGGCTAGAGGTGAGGATGACATAAAGACAGGTGAAATGGATGTGCAAAAACTGGCAGATGGAATATATTGTGGGTAACGTGAGGTTATGCATCTTGGCAAGAAGAATAGAGGAGCAGAATATTCATAAAATCATAGAATCCCTATGGAGGCAGACCGTTCAGCCCTTCAAGACTACACTGACCCTCCGAAGAGCATCCCACCCTGCATTTCCCAAGGCCAGTCCACCCAATCTGCACATCTTTGGACTGTGGGACCATTGGTTTTGTTTAAAAGGAGAAACACTGCACAAAGCTGCAGATCAGAAGATGTCTTTGTCCACGAATCATAAAAAAACTAGCATCCAAGTTCAGAAGGTAAAATAGAATAGAAACAGAATATAGCCCTTTCTTTCAAAGGGAATTGAGTATAGAAATAGAGGAATTTTGCTAAAACCATATGAGGCACCAGTTAAATCACAGCTAGAATACTGTGAATAGCTTTGACCCCCTTATCTAAAGAAAAATACATGATCATTGGAGGCAGTCCAGAACAGATTCACTGATATCAGGTATGGGAAGGCGGGGATAGGTGAAGCTCTTTGGGCCTGTACGTATTGGAGTTTAGAAGAATGAGAGGTAACCTTAATGAAAAATGTAAGATTCTGAGGGGACTTGACAGGATAGATATGGAAAGGTTGTTTCTCCTCATGGGAGAGTCTAAGACCAGACAGCATCATCTCAGAATAAGGGGTCATGCCTTTAAAATAGAGATGAAGAGGAATTTCTTCTCTCTGAGGTTAGTGAATCTGTGGAATTCTATAACACTGAGGGCTGTCAAGACTGAGTCATGAAATATATTCAACCTGAGATAGACAGATTTTTAATCAGTAAAGGAATCAATGGTTACGGGGGAAAGATAAGAAAGTGGAGTTGAGGATTGTCAGATCAACACTGGATGGTGGAGCAGACTCAATGGGCTGAATGGCCTGTGTTTGCTCATATGTTGTATGGTCTTGTGGAGGATGTGAGAACACAGTTTAACATAACGAGTCCTCATTTAAGTTGAAGATGAGAAGATATTTTCTCTCTCAGAGGGCCATGGGGTTTGGAACTCTCTTTCACAGAGATTGATGAAGGCAGAGTTATTGAATATTTTCAGCTTGGAGGTAGATAGAGTCTTGATTAACAAGGGAACGAGGACTATGGAGAAAAGTGGAGATAAAGCCACGATCAGAACAACCATGATCTGACTGAATGGTGAAGCGAGGGTGAGGGGCCACATAGCCTCTTCCTGTTCCTAATTTGTCTGTTCATAAATATCATTTGATTTGATTTATTATTGTCACGTATACAGATATACAACAAAAAGTATTGTTTTGCGTGCTAACCAGAAAATTTATACCTTACATAATTACATCAGGGTAATTGAACAGAATGGAGAATAAAGTGTTACAGCTACAGAGAAGGTGAAGAGAAAGATCAACTCTCATGCACAAGAGGTCATTCATAAGCCTGACAACAGCAGGAAAGAAGGTGTTCTTCAATTTATTGGTATGTGATTTCAAACTTTTGTATCTTCTGTCTGGTGGAAGAAGATGGAAGAGAGTATTCCCAGGGTGGGAGTTGTCTTTGATGATGTTGGCTGCCTTCCTGAGGCAGCAGGAAGTGTAGATGGAATCTATTGATGGAAGGCTGGATTGCATGATTGACTGGGCTGTGTTCACAACTGTCTGAGATTTCTTGGGCAGAGCAGTTGCCAAACCAAGTTGTGATGCATCCAGATGAAATCATTGAAACCAATGAATAATATTCAGTGAATATTTTCTGGCTTTTCTTTGCCAATGGTGCCTAATATTGTAGAGGCTAAATAAAACATGATTTTCCAAAGCATGCAGATCAATAAAGAAGTGCATTTAATTAGAATCCTGCACCGCCTCAGGACATTTACAAGTTTTATTTTCATACAAGTAAATATATGTTGAAGGGTAGTCACTTTTCGCACCATTTAGCTCAGTTGGAATTTCTGTACCAGATGAACTAGCTTTCAGGGTACTTCTCTTCACCTTTTATGAGAGTATTATCAAAGAACAAAGAACATTACAGCACAGTAACAGGCCCTCCGGCCCTCCAAGACTGCACTGATTTAGATCCTCTATATAAGCCTGTCGCCTATTTTCTAAGGATCTGTATCCCTTTGCTCCCTGCCCATTCATGTAACTGCCTAGATACATCTTAAATGACGCTATCATGATGCTATAATCCTAATCTACCACCTCCGCCGCCAATGCATTCCAGGC
Organism: Chiloscyllium plagiosum; assembly: GCF_004010195.1. Classification (NCBI taxonomy): domain Eukaryota; kingdom Metazoa; phylum Chordata; class Chondrichthyes; order Orectolobiformes; family Hemiscylliidae; genus Chiloscyllium; species Chiloscyllium plagiosum. The sequence continues at coordinate 7,586,454 of NC_057733.1, forward strand.
ACCCACCACCCTCTGTGTAAAGAACTCTCCACGCATATCTCCCTTAAACTTTTCCCCTCTCACTTTGTACTCGTGACCACTAGTAATTGAGCCTCCCACTCTGGGGAAAAAGCTTCTAGCTATCCACCCTGTCTATACCTCACATGATTTTGTAGACCTCAATCAGGTTCCCCCTCAACCTCTGTCTTTCTAATGAAAATAATCCTAATCTACTCAACCTCTCTTCATAGCTAGTGACGTCCATACCAGGCAACATCCTAGTGAACCTCCTCTGCACCCTCTCCAAAGCATCCACATCCTTTTGGTAATGTGGCGACTAGAAGTGTACGCAATATTCCAAATGTGGCTGAACCAAAGTCCCATACAACTGTAACATGACCTGCCAACCCTTGTACTCAATACCCCATCTGATGAAGGAAAGCATACCATATGCCTCCTTGACCATTCTACTGACCTGCGTTTGCCAACTTCAGGGAACAATGAACCTGAACACCCAGATCTCTCTGTACATCAATTTTCCCAAGGACTTTTCCATTTACATATAGTTCATGCTTGAATTGGATCTTCCAAAATGCATCACTTTGCATTTGCCGAGATTGAACTCCATCTGCCATTTCTCTGCCCAACTACCCAATCTATCTATATTCTGCTGTATTCTCTGACAGTCCCCTTGACTATCTGCTACTCTACCAATCTTAGTGTCATCTACAAATTTGCTAATCAGATCACCTCTACCTTCCTCCAAATTATTTATGTATATCCCAACACGGATCCTTGTGGAACTTCGCTGGTCACAGTTCTCCATTTTGAGAAACTCCCTTCCACTTCTACTCTCTGTCTCTCTGTTGCCCAGCCAGTTCTCTATCCATCTAGCTAATAGAACCTGGACCCCATGCAACTTTACCTTCTCCATCAGCCTACCATAGGGAACTTTATCAAACGCCTTACTGAATTCCATGTATATAGCATCTACAGTCCTTCCCTCACCTTTGTCACTTCCTCAAAGAATTCTATTAATTTGGTAAGACATGACCTTCCCTGCACAAAACCAAGTTGCCTATCACTGATAAGCACATTTTCTTCTAAATGAATATAGATCCTATCGCTCAGTATCTTCTCCAGTAGCTTCCCTACCACTGACGTCAGGCTCACCAGTCTATAATTACTTGGATTATCCCTGCAACCCTTCTTAAACAAGGGGATTACTCTAGCAATTCTCCAGTCTTCTGGGACCTCACCCATGTTCAAGGATGCTGTAAAAATATCTGTTAAGGCCCCACCTATTTCCTCTCACTTCCCTCAGTAACCTGGGAAAGATCCCATCCGGACCTGGGAACTTGTCCACTTAATACCCTTTAGAATACCCAACACTCCCTCCTTCCTTATGCCGACTTGACCTAGAATAATCAACATCTATCCCTAACCTCAACATCATGTTCCTCTCTCGGTGAATACAGATGCAAAGTACTCATTAAGAATCTCACCCATTTTCTCTGACTCCATGCATAACTTTCCTCCTTTGTCCTTGAGTGGGCCAACCCTTTCTCTAGTTAGGTAAAAACTATGACTGCAGATGCTGGAAACCAGATTCTGGATTAGTGGTGCAGGAAGAGCACAGCAGTTCAGGCAGCATCCAAGGAGTAATAAAATCGACGTTTCGGGCAAAAGCCCTTCATCAGGAATACAGGCAGAGAGGCTGAAGGGTGGAGAGAGGAGGGGAGAGGAGGATGGGGGTGGGGAGAAACTAGCATAGAGTACAATAGGTGAGTGGGGGAGGGGATGAAGGTGATAGGTCAGGGAGGAGGTGGAGTGGATAGGTGGAAAGGAAGATAGGCAGGTAGGACAAGTCATGGGGACAGTGCTGAG
>NC_057733.1:7588754-7604801 GCF_004010195.1 Chiloscyllium plagiosum
GCCCCGACCTGTCACCTTCATCCCCTCCCCCACTCACCCATTGTACTCTATGCTACTTTCTCCCCACCCTCCTCTCACTTATCTCTCCACCCTTCAGGCTCACTGCCTTTATTCCTGATGAAGGGCTTTTGCCCGAAACGTCAATTTTACTGCTCCCTTGGATGCTGCCTGACTGCTGTGCTTTTCCAGCACCACTGATCCTTTCTCTAGTTACTCTCTTGCTCTTCATATATAAATAAAAGGCTTTGGGATTTTCCTTAACCCTGTCTGCTAAAAATATTTCATGTTCTCTTTGAGCCCTCTTAATTCCTCATTTCAGATTGGTCGTACATTCCTGAGATTCTTCCAAAGCTTCATCTGTTTTTAGTCGGCTAGACTTAATATATGTTTCTTTTTTCCTCTTAGCTAGTCTCACAATTTCAACTGTCATCCATGGTTCCTTAATCTTGCCATTTCCCAGCTCCTGCTGAATTTTGCTCTAGTTGCCCTTCCCCCAGTTTATCACTCTTCCTTTAGGACCGCTCTTGTCTTTTCCATGAGTATCCTAAAACTTACGGAATTGTGATCACTATTCCCAAAGTAATCCCCCACTGAAACTTCAACCACCTGGCCGGGCTCACTCCCCAGCACCAGGTCCAGTCTGGCCCCTTCCCGAGTTGGACTATTTACATACTGCTCTAGAAAACCCTCCTGGATGCTCCTTGTAAATTCTGCCCCATTTAGAGCTCGAACACTAAGTGAATCCCAGTCAATGTTGGGAAAATTAAAATCTCCTATCACCACCACCATCCTGTTGCTCCTACATCTTTCCATCATCTGTTTATGTATTTATACCTCTATCTCACGCTCGCTGTTGGGAGGCCTGTAGTGCAGCCACAACATTGTTACCGCACCCTTCCTATTTCTGAGCGCTGCCCATATTGCCTCACTACTTGAGTCCTCCATAGTGCCCTCCTTCAGCAAAGCTGTGATACCCTCTCTGACCAGTAATGCAACTCCTCCACCCCTTTTACCTCCCTCTCTATCCCACCTGAAGCATCGATATCCTGGGATATTTAGTTGACAGTCATGCCCTTCCCTCAATCAAGTCTCAGTAATAGCAATGACATCCAGATACTAATCCAAATCCTAAGTTCATCTGCCTTACCTGCTACACTTATCACATTAAAACAAATGCACCTCAGACCACCAGTCCCTTTGCGTTCATCTACTCCCTGCCTACTATTCCCCTTAGTCACGCTGACTTCAATATCTAGTTCCTTACAGGCTTTAGTTACTACCTCCTTACTGTCCACTAACCTCTTCATTTGGTTCCATCCCCCTGTTACATTAGTTTAAACCCTTCCTAACAGCGTTAGCAAAAGCACCCCCCAAGGACATTGCGTAGACATTTGTCCTACCCTTGGTGAGAGGTTGTGAGGTGGTCGGTCAGATCTACTTTTGTAGCCCGTCCAATTTGTAATGGTTCCACCTCCCCCAGAATTGCTCCCACTGTCTCCCTCTATTTTTCTCATCTTTCTGCATCATGGGCAACCTCCTATTTTCTCTCATTGTATTCCATCAATCAATTTTTTTACACAATCACTTAAGCTATGTAGGATGGCTCAGTGGTTAGCACTACTGCCTCACAGCGCCAAGGACCGAGGTTTGATTCCACTCTCGGATGACTGTCTGTCTGTGTGGAGTTTGCACATTCTCCCTGTGTCTGCGTGGGTTTCCCCCAGGTGCTCTGCTTTCCTCCCACCGTCCAAAGATGTGCAGGTCAGGTGGATTGGCCAGGGACGTGCAGGCTAGGGGGATTATCCAGGGGAAATGCATGGTTGCAGGGAGAAGGCGGGGGATGGGTGTGGGCGGGATGCTCTTTGAAGAGTCAATGCAGACTAGATGGGCTGAATGGAGAAAGTGAGGACTGCAGATGCTGGAGATCAGAGCTGAAAATGTGTTGCTGGAAAAGCGCAACAGGTCAGGCAGCATCCAAGGAGCAGGAGAATCGACGTTTCGGGCATAAGCCCTTCTTCAGGAATGAGGAAAGAGTTCATCCCTTGTGGTTGGAGGGTTCCTCGGCGGAAGATGAGGCGCTCTTCCTCCAACCGTCATGTTGCTACGGTCTGGCAATGGAGGAGTCCAAGGACCTGCATGTCCTTATGCTGCCTGACCTGCTGCGCTTTTCCAGCAACACATTTTCAGCTCTAGATGGGCTGAATGGCCTGTTTCAGCACTGTAGGGATATCCCTTTGTACACTTTTTTTTGCGCTCTTCACAATTTGTTTTTCATCTGTCTTTGTATTTGGTCCCTTCATGTATGTCCCTGACAAAGCTTGCAAAGTATCTGGATGGCATTGTTGAGGCCCCAATATCAATCCTTGTGGCAGCCCCTAGCTACCATTTGCAAACTTGAAGACAACCTGGGTTCTTTGATTCTGTTTCTTGTCAGTTTGCCAAACCTCTACCTGTGCTCATATATTCCTGCCAACACTGCAAGCTCTTGGATGGAGAACTTTTCGTATGTTATTATGCCAAATGTCTTTTGGAAATCTATAATCACTAAAGCTACTGTGAACCACCCCTGTGGTGCTACCCTTAATGAACTGGAATAACGTTGTCAGACATGATTCACTTTTCACAAAACCATGCTGTCTCTGCTTGGCTTGATCATTTTATAATTTTCTAAAAGGTCCTGTCATTTCTTCTCTGGTTCACTGTCCAAAGGTAGATCTGACCCACCGCCTCACAACCTCGCACCAAGGGTAGGGCAAAGGGGGTACTGAATTCACCTCATCCAGATCGGGGATCAGGCAGTGTGCTGTTGGCACCAATCTGATCCACGGTGGCTATCCAGCAATCTGAGCCAACTAGAACCCCCTCACCTCAGAAGAACCCCCCCCTCCAATTTGCTGTGGGAACTACATCTGTGTTGTAACCTGGAACTATGACTAGTGACAGGAGAGGCTGCACTTTCTTTCCATCGTGTGGCTGATCAGAAGACTCTCAGGCTAAATTGATACTCAGCCTGTCTGGCCATGTTATGGAAGGATGTTCCTTGGCCACCCTGGAGTGAGACTTGACTGCAGACTTTTGGCTTTGAAGTTGGGACGGTACCACAAGACTTTATGTTCTTTTACTTTCTATTCCAGCATTTTCCCAGTGGCAGACATTTGGTTAACTGGCCTATAGATTTCTGCCTATAGATCTAGCCCTTCCTGAAGAAGGGCTAATGCCCGAAACATCGATTCTCCTGTTCCCTAGATGCTGCCTGACCTGCTGCGCTTTTCCAGCAACACATTTCCATCTCTGATCTCCAGCATCTGCAGACCTCACTTTCTCCTTATAGATTTCTGCCTCCTTTCTTGAATAGAGGTGTTACCATAACCATAAGATATAAGAGCAGGATTAGGCCATTCAGCCCATCAGATCTGCTGTGCCATTCGATCATGGTTGATACGTTCCTCAACCCCATTCCCCTGTCTTCTCCCCAGAAGCTTTGCTCCCTTACCAATCTGTCTTAAAGAAACTCAATGACTTGGCCTCCATAGCCCTCTATGGCAATGAGTTCCACAGATTCATCATCCTGTGTCTGAAGTAATCTCTCCTCATCACCATTCATTTTGAGGCTGTGCCCTTGGGTTCTTGTCTCTTCTTCACCCAGAGAGTGGTGGTGGCTGTGTGGAATGCTCTGCCCCAGAGGGCAGTGGAGGCCCGGTCTCTGGATTCATTGAAGAAAGAGTTGGATAGAGCTCTCAAGGATTGTGGAATCAAGGATTATGGAGATAAGGCAGGAACAGGATACTGATTAAGGATGATCAGCCATGATCATATTGAATGGTGGTGCAGGCTCGAAGGGTAGAATGGCCTACTCCTGCACCTGTTGTCTATTGTCTCTATTGCCTCTATTGTCTCTTCCACTAGTGAAAATGTCTCCTTCACTTCCACTCTATCCAGACCTCTCAGTATTCCTTAAATTTCAATGAATTCCACCCACCATCCTTCTAAACTCCACTGAGTACAGACCAAGAGTCTTTAACTGCCCCTCATATGACAAGTCCTTCAATCCTGGGATCATTCTTGAGAACCCCCTCTTCCGAATCTGGCAGATCCTTCCTAATGTATGGGGCCTAAAACTATTTATAATATTCCAAAGGTGGTTCACTCAGAGCCTGATACAGCCTCAGCCGTATGTCTCTGCTCTTGTGTTCTCGTCCTCTCAAAATGAATGTTAGTGTTGCACTTGCCTTCCTAATTGCCAACTGAGCCTGCATGCTACTTTTTCCAATCTTCTGAGACCTTTCCTGAATCTAGAGAATTTTGGCAGATTACAACTTAAGCATCCACTATCTCCATGGTCACTCTTTTGAACACCCTAATCTGCTGTCAGTCTATTACATCCTGCAGACTGATCAATATTCAAGCCCCATGGGTTTTCTGAGTATTTATCTTCTAGTGATTTTGATTGTCTTAAATCCTCCTTCCTTTTTACGTCCAACTTCATTTTATTCCTCACATGTTTTCAAAGCCTCCCCTGTGAGTACTGATAAAAATACCTTTTAAAGTCTTTGTCATTCTGTTTTTCCCTGTAATTAATTCCTCAGTCTTAGTCCCTAATGGATCAATGTTCACTTTAGCTAATCTTTCCTTTTTTAATATTTTTATATTTCTTTCTTTTTTTAAAATCATATCTAATTTCCTTACATTTTTAATCAGTCTTGACTAGTTTCTAAAATGTTCACAATCTCCTGAGTTACTACTAATGTTTACAGCATTGAATATCTTTCATTCTTAATTTGCTTAGTTTGCCACAATAGTGCATCCATATCATAGCATCTTTGATATCCTCAATGGAATATACCTTTGTTAAGACATATGAGCTAAGTTTAAAACACTAGTTTCAGACCCAACTCTTTCACCTTCAAATTGAATGTGAATTTCTCCATGTCATGGTTGCTCTTACTGAGAGGATCACTTCCTGTGATGCATTGGAGCTCCACCACCTATCAGTTCCTATCTAAGCTACATATTATCCTGTCATAGAACAATTTGAATGGTCCTTCACTTTTGCTGGGTCAAAGCCTTTGAACTCTCTTCCTAAAAGCACACTGGGCATATCTGCATGCCATGATCTGCAGTGGTTCAAGAAAACAGTTTACCACCACTTCCTCAAGAGTAATTGGAATGGGGTAATAAATACTGACCTAAACATTGATGTCCAAATCCACTGAACAAATTTTAAAAAGATGTTATGGCGTAATAAGTAGACCTTTTTTCATTACACATTATCAGGCTTAAAATAGCGTCTACATATAAAAAGAACGAAAGAACTGCAGATGCTGTAAATCAGAAACAAAAACAGAAACAAAAACAGAAATTGCTGGAAAAGCTCAGCAGATCTGGCAGCATCTGTGGAGAGAAATCAGAGTTAACATTTCGGCTCCAATGGCTTGTAGGAAGGGTGACTCGACCCAAAACGTTAACTCTGATTTCTCTCCACAGATGCTGCCAGACCTGCTGAGTTTTTCCAACAGCTTCTGTATTTGTTTAAACAGCCTCTTCCTGATTAGTTCCAGAATGTGTTCATCTCAGAATTTCACCGAGGTTGTATATTCTATTTACCCATCTTCTAGACTACTCTTTTGCCAGTTGGAATCATTAATTTTTTAATGCAGATTACATATCCCACGATAAAAGCCCATTATTTCTTGGCTTATTTTTGCTCTAACAGTTTAACAACTCTCTCGGGGAGCCTGTAAATGAATCCCACTTGATGTGACAAATCAATACCATTTCTCATGTGTGCAATGATCTCGTCCTTTATAAACAGAGCCACTCCACTGCCTTTTCTATTCTTTCCTGTCATTGTTATCATATAAGTCTATTTGGGCCCTGAATTCATCTGTCTTTTCATGAATGTGGCGTACGTTCAGATAAAAAGTCTTTAATTTTATCTCTGTTACAATTTTGCCCTATTCTGCTCTTATTTACATTTTTATGTCTAACACTTGTAACAAAGCATATAAAATTCTGAGGACATGCTTTCAAAACAAGTGAAGAGAGTACTCAGTTGAGCATGAACGTTACTGCACTATTTTGTTTTAGTGAAGGCATGATAGTTGGGTTCAGTAGCAATGGACAAGGGAAGGGGGAATTCCTCCACCAAGTGGTTTCTCTCTTTACTGCCATCTAGTGCTGTATTAGGAAGTACACTTTGAGTAACAGCAAAGCCCTTTGTGTTAAGGGTAGTTTGTTTGAAGGCAAATTGGATTAAATTCAGTTAAATATCTATTCTTACTGTTAAGATGGAACTGTCCTGCTAGTGGAAATGGATAGTGCCAGTCTGAGAGTTTGGAGGTAATTCAAAAGATTGTAGAACTCCTACAATGTGGAAGTAGGCCATCTTGTCCACACTGACCCTCTGAAGAACATCCCACCTCTCCCTATCCTACAACCCTGTATTTTCCATGGCTAATCCACCAGCCTACATATTCCTGGACATTATGGCCAATCCACCTAACCTGCACGTCTTTGGACTGTTGCAGGAAACTGGAGCACCCGGAGGAAACCCGGAGGAATGCTCAAACTCCACACAGACAGTCACCCGAGGGTGGAAAGGAACCCTGGTCTCTGGTGCTGTGAGGCAACAGTGCTAACCACTGAGTCACCGTGGTTCAAAGTCAGATATGATCTGTGATGGTCATTAGCGTTTTTATTGAGCTTGATCCATTGCCAGTTGAACCTGAGAATTCTGACTGTTCCTTTTACAAACAGATCCAGTACAGTTTTGCGTTTCTTCCCATTTAGCTTCTTCTATCCCTGTTTCCCAGTTGCTGGAATTCCACAGCATGGATACTGACCACCCCGCAGTTGTTCATTGGAGTGCCTGTTCTGCAAGATGTACCTGCAGGTATCAGGCAAGTCAGGTGCCTTTGGGAGGCCATTCCATTCAACCCTAGGCTTGACTTTCTGCAGAATGTTCATATAAGTACATTCCCTCTGGGCCAGTAGTCTAGACAGTTCCTATTTTTTTTTCCTTTTTGTCTGCTCAGCTAGTTTATATTGCAGCAAATCGTAGTTCTGCCACCACAACTACGGTCTGCAGAAAGTGAAGATCAAATTTGGGATCCTACCACACAGTAGGGATTATAATTCTAAAAGTTTAACTCATAATCTGGGTGATTAGTTAAATACTGTGTGGTCCATGTATGACCAAACCTTTAGGTTTTCTCCATGGAAGGTGCTATTGCAGAATAAATAACTAGATTAGCTATATGACAGCAGCAATACTGTCTCAGAAAAATGTGCCTTCAGGTCCCACTCTTGAAAGTTATTCTCATAATCTATGTTAATCATCAAGTACAATATTGAGGGAATGCTGTCTTGTCAGAGGAGCCATCCTTATTGTAGGTTGACCAATAGCCTGACTGCCTTTAAGGTGGATGTTAATTCTTCGCCAAGAAGAGCAGGGGTTTTATTCCCGGTAAACTCGTAAATATCTAAAACAGATTATCTGGGATCTCACATTTGGTTACATTAAAGCACTCAATTGGCTGTAAAGTATGTTGGGATCTACCGAGATATAAAAGATGCAAGTTCTTTCTAACCATGCCTTGATCAGCCAGAGTTACTGAATCACGTGCTGGCCCAAAGTGAGGATCTGGTACTGTTTACCCTCACGTGCCAGTCAGTGTTCTTTCCAGGCAACTTCTGCTGTCACTAACACTCTGAACTAATACTATAAGATGTCTGGCCTGATTAAAGTTCCCTGGAGCTACCTTCTGTTCTACTACCTAATTAAGGGGCGGCACGGTGGCTCAGTGGTTAGCGCTGCAGCCTCACAGTACCAGGGATCCAGGTTTGACTCCAGCCTTGGGAGACTGTGTGGAATTTGCACATTCTCCCCGTGTCTGTGCAGGTTTCCTCTGGGTGCTACAGTTTCTTCCCATAGTCCAAAGACTATGGTTAGGTGAATTGGCTGTGCTAAATTACCCATAGTGTTCAGGGAAGTATAGGTTAGGTGCATGAGTCAGGGGTAAGTGTGGGGGAATGTCAGGGTTGGTGTGGACCTATTGGGCCAAAGGGCATGTTTCCACATATTAGAGATTCTAATTCTAAAATTTAGATGTTATTATTTTGGATCCAATCCAATTACTCTCACTTTAGGTCATTTGTGACTGCTCACATTAGGAGCAACTGCAATTTGGAACCACAGCAACTTAAAGTTTTCAGCTTTTTTTAATAAAACTAAAGGAGGTTCATTGTATATTTATTGCAACACTTATAAACATAGCTCAGTTGCCAACACTCATCGTCCAAAAATTGATCGAGTCAAACGCTTGCAAGTCCAAATCTCACCTCAAAGCGTCAGCATGTAACAGCCATTCACACTTTGATGAAGTCCATGGTATTGCTCTTTATCTGATGACTCTCTGCTTTGTAACACCTTGTAAAGATCCCTTGGCACTGGTTGGTGAAGAACAAGAAGTTCTCCTGACACTCCGGCCAAACTTCACCCTTTACTGAAGACTAAAAGCCCAGACAAAATTGGCAATTCACCTCACTTGCTGGTTGGGAGAGTTGATCGGTGCACAATTAGCTATTGTGTTCACTGACGTGAATCTGGCATCTAGCGTTTATGAATCTAAATATCCATTACCAATTGGTAGCGTCACTTATTTCGCCACTCCCTCTATATAAGAGTGAAATAAATGAACTGCAGAAGACCATAGGTAAATCAGTGAAATAGGCAAGCATGTGGCAGAGAACATTTAATGCAGAGAGGTGTGAAGTGATGCATTTTGATTGGAAGAATAAGGAGAGGCAATATAAACTACACGATATAAACTTTAAAAGGGGTGCAGGAACAGAGTGCCCTGGTGATGTGCTTCTGAATGTTGAGTCGGGGAGTTGAGATGTCATGTTATGGTTATACAGGATGCTGGTGAGGTCACTTTTGGAGTACAGGGTATAGTTCTGGTCACCCTGCTTTCGGTAAGATGCTATTAATTTGGAGAGGATGCAGAACAGATCTACCGGGACTGGAGTGTTTGAGTTATAAAGAGAGGCTGGATAGGCTGGAACCTTTTCATTGTAGCATAGGAGATTGAGGGGTGACCTTATTGAGGTTTATTAAATCATGAGGGGTATAGAGTAGGTGGGAGCAAAAGTGTTTTCCCTACGGTAGAGGACTTCAAAACTGGGGGCATGTTTTTTTAAGGTGAGAGGAGAAAGATTTAAAAGGGACCTGAGGGGCAACGTTTTCACTCAGAGGGTGGTATGTATATGGAACAAACTGCCCAGAGGAAGTGGTAGAGGCAGGTACAATTACAACATTTAAAAGACGTTTGGACAGGTACATGGATAAGAAAGGTTTGGAGGGATATGTGCCCAGCACAGGCAAATGGGACTAGTTTAGTTTGGGAAACTTGGTTGGATTGAATGAATTGGACCAAAGAGGCTGTTTCTTTGCTGTATGACACGATGACTCTAGATATTGTTGAAATGATGGCCGTAATGTCACTGGGTGAGCAATTCAAGTGATAGGGATTCAAATCCTATCATGGCATCTGAAGGAGTTTAAAGTTAATTAATGAAATCTGGAATTGAAAACGAGCCTTGAGGACGAGTATTATGTAAATGGTGAAAGATTGCAGCATGCTGTTGTGCAGAGGGACTTGGGAGTGCTCGTCCATGAATTGCTACAAGTTGATTTGCAGGGGCAACAGGTAGTCAGGAAGGCAAATGGAATATTGGCTTTCGTTGCTGAAGGGATTGAACTTAAGAGCAGGGAGGTTCTGCTGCAATTGTACAAGGTGTTGGTGAGGCCGCACCAGGAGTATTGTGCGCAGTTCTGTCTCCTTACTTGAGGAAGGATACACTGGATTTGGAGGGGGTGCAGGGGAGGTTCACCAGGTTGATTCTGGAGAAGAGGGGGTTACCGTACGAAGAGAGGTTGGAGCTGCCTGGGACTGTACTCACTAGAATTAAGAAGAATGAGAGGAGATCTTATATAGAAACATATAAAATTATGAAAGGAATAGATAAGATAGAGGCAGGCAAGTTGTTTCTTCTGGTGGGTGAGACTAGGACTAGGGGACGTGGCCTCAAGATTAGGGGGAGTAGATTTAGGACGAGGAGGAACTGCTTTTCCCAGAGAGTAGTGAACCTATGGAATTCTCTGCCTGAGGAAGCAGTAGAGGCAGCTTCATTACATATATTCAAGATACAGTTGGATGGGTTTTTGCATTGAGGGGGAATTAGGGTACACCAGATCATGTCCTGGGGGTTTATCCACCTTTACATGTTTCAAGACATCCAATACTTCCTCCTCTGTAATATGGACATTATGTCACCATCTATTTCCTCACATTCCATATCTTCCATGTCCTTTTCCACAGTAAACACTGATGCAAAATAGTCAATTAGTATCTCCCCTATCTCCTGCGGCTCCACACACAGGCCACCATGCCAATCTTTGAGGGGCCCTAATTCACTCCCTAGTTATCCTTTTGTCCTTAATGTATTTGTAAAAACCCTTTGGATTCTCCTTAAACCCATTTGCCAAAACTATCTCATGTCCCCGTTTTGCCCTCATGATTTCCCTCTTAAGTATACTCCTGTCTTTACCTGACACATGCTTCCTTCTTTTTCTTAAGCAAACCCTCAATTTCTCTAGTCATCCAGCATTCACTACACCCACTAGCCTTTCCTTTCACCCAAATAAGAATATACTGTCTCTGGACGTTCGTTATATCATTTCTGAAGGCTTCCCATTTTCCAGCTGTCCCTTTACCTGTGAACGTCTGCCCCCAATCAGCTTTTGAAAGTTCTTGCCTAATGACATCAAAATTGGCCTTTCTCCAATTTAAAACTTCAACTGTTAGATCAGGTCTATCCTTTTCCATCACTAATTTAATACTAATAGAATTATGGTCACTGGCCCCAAAGTACTCCCCCACTGACACCTCAGTCACCTGCCCTGTCTTATTTCCCAAGAGTAAGTCAAGTTTTGCACCTTCTCTAGTAGGTACATCCACTTACTGAATCAGAAAATTTTCTAGTACATTCTTAACAAATTCGTCTCCATCTAAACCCTTAACACTATGACAGTCCCAGTCTATGTTTGGAAAGTTAAAATCCCCTACCCGAACCACCCTATTATTCTTACAGATAGCTGAAATCTCATCACAAATTTGTTTTTCAATTTCACACTGACTATTAAGGGGTCTATGATACAATCCCAATAAAGTCATCATCCCTTTCTTATTTCTCAGTTCCACCCAAATAACTTCCCTGGATGTATTTCCAGGAATATCCTCCCTCAGCACAGCTGTAATGCTATCCCTTATCACAAACGCCACTCCCCCTCCTCTCTTGCCTCCCTTTTTATCCTTCCTTATAACATTTGTATCCTGGAACATTATGCTGCCAGTCCTGTCCTCAGTAACCTGTAAACTCTCTCGAAACTCCCACATCCGACAAGAGGAGATCACCCTACTAAGGGCCATTTTGCTCCTTCCAACTTACAGAGAAAGAAAATAGCATACATTTTGTTTTGAATGCTGTGTGTTTTCAGGTGCAAATCTATCAGGCTTTTTTTTTACTTTCTATGTAAATTCTAGTCTTATCCATTTATTGACTCAGTTTGATACTCTCCATCCCTTCCTGTCATGAAGTGTTTATCATTTTCATATTAGTACCTTTCTTTTTGGACTTCTCTGGACCCCTGATTTACTATACCTTACTAAACTGGATCCCTCAACCCCATTATTTAGTTTCAAATTCTCTCCGTGCTCTGGGTAATGCAATCATCAAGAACACCAGTCCGAGCACAAGTCAGGTGGAGACGGTCCCATTAGGACAGCTCCTAACTTCCCCAGTCCTGGTGTCAACACCTCACGAACTGGAACACACCTCTCTCAAACCAGGGAATCATCTCTCCAATCTGTTTCACTGTGTGCCTCAGGTAATGATGCACAAATTGTGACTGTTGAAGCTCTGCTTCTCAATTCAATGCCTAGCTCCATTCGGACTCTGCAGAACCCCCTACCTTGTCCTCCCGAGGTCGCTGGTACCTATAAAACCATGTATGTCTGATTGTATGAAAGCCTTCGCATATGATTAGTTCCTTTCTGGGATGATTGAATTCATCCCTTTCCACACCAAATTCCTTTCTAGCAAGGCCTCCAAGCATTGGCACCATGCAGGAAGGGACTCATGGTGTTTGCTGCAGAGAATGCTGTCAATCCCCTCACTATGCTGTCCATTACTATCTCTGTTTTAGGCCTAACAACCCACCTTCCCCCCCGTCTTGGATGGTGGTGCCATAGTCAGTTCGCTTGTCCCCCTCTGCAGTTGCCGCTTTAATCTCAGACAGAACCTCAAATCAGTTGGGTCAATTGCAAAGGTTATTACCCTGCCTCTGGCTCCCCTTGCCAGCCTCACTCACTGTCATGCTCTCTTATCATTAAATCAGAAAATAAAACCCTAAGAGGTAAGACTGTCTTTTGATACAAACAGTGTAGGTCACTTTCCCCATCACAGATGCACTATAGTATCTGTATTCTGCCTCGGACTCATGATGCCCAATGACATACATGTACCTTCCATGTCTGTCTGGCCTACATGGTGGTCTGGACGTGGTATCTGAGAGCCTGCAGGGATGGGTTGCAGGACAGGAGTCAGTAACTTCAGCAGAGGAGCCAACATGTCAAAACAGTGTAGCAATTCCATGGAACCCTCTAGAGGGTCCTTAATCAGGACAATTAACTTTCAATTCAATAAAACTTTCCTCAAGGTAAATGTTAAATCTTGGAACCATAGATTGGTTTCAGGAAGGAAGGAGACCACTCAGCCCATCTTCTCTGGCACCAGAAGGAACAATCCAACTTGTGCCATTCCACTGCCTTCTCCACGTAATCCTTCACATTCTTTCTTCTCAGTCTGGGCTGTGGTGAGGGAGGAGGAAGAGGGGCTGAGGGAGCCTCTGATGGAACAGTTACTCCTTGAAGGAGGCTCTACATCCCTACGGCTTATACTACACCCACTTGCTCTGCAAAAGCTGGTAGGCTACCCACAGGATACAGGGCTCTCCCTGCTGTGGGTAAAACTGATGGCAGGGCAGGAATTAGGTTCTTGGGTGGCCACTCATTGGCCATTTAAAAGCCTAAACAGTCCCTAGAGCAGGCGGCGGCTGCCTGACATTGCCTGTGAAATGAGAGACTGGTCAGTGCAGTTAGTCAGTGGTGAGCATTTCACTAGCCCCAGTGTCTTCAAACCCTGGGTGGGCCACCATAAAATTCTGCCCCATGGCCCCAAGTGATAAAGCTGAGAGCCCTTTTCGCTTTAATTAACCGCTGTCTCGACATGGCTCAAAAACCTTCAAAGATTTAAAGACATGCATAGCAAGGTCCTCTCCTCTTGTATCCCTTGTGGATTTTATATGTCAATATATTCGAGTCGCAGTCTTTATTTCATGCTGCCTTCCATAGAATAGAATCTCTATAGTGCAGGGGAAAAAAAAAATTCAGCCCAAGAGCATCCCTACATTTCCCATGGCTAACCCACATACTCCTGGGCACTATACCATGGGCTGCAGAGCACATGGAGGAAACCCACACAGACATGGGGAGACCATACAAACTCTACACAGATAGTCACCCAAGGTGGGGATTGAACCCAGGTCCCTAGTGCTGTGAGGTACCAGCTCTAACCACTGAGCCACCATACCAACCCCAGTTGCCGTACCAGCCGGGATCACACTGTAAATTCAACTGTCACTTATCGACCTATTCCACCATGCCCTCCCAAAGTGCTGCACTGCCCTTCTCAATCTTCACATTTCCAAGTTTCAAATCAACTTTCAAATTGCGTCCTGTACTCATATCGCAAACAGCAAGAGGCGTGCTTGGAACTCAACTACAAAACCTTCCCTCAGTCCAAACATTACTCATCAACCACAACTTCTTGAGTCCTGCCATTCAGTCATTTCAAATCCATGTTGCTACTGTCCTTTCAATTCCTTTGGCATTTACACGTGTTCTGTAACACTTTATCAAATCCCTCTGTTACTTCATCAAAAAACACAAGCAAGCTAATTAAACATGATTTGCCTTTCCGTACCATGCTTCCTTTGTGTAACCCCCAACTGCACACATGACTATTAATTTTGCCCTGAATAATTGTTTCCAAAAGATATCTGTCTCACAGAAGTATCAAATCCAGCTTCTCTTACATATTACATAATATCGTGTAACCAATAGGTAAACAGTACACAGTTCTGCTTATGATAGTCACAGTGCAATAAAAGACATCTGGTACATTTTCTGCAAAAACGCTGGTATTAGGTGTTCCCACATGAATCAGGATGTGCATTCTGGTCATCCAATCTAAACAAAATATCATCTATATGTCCCCATGGCCAGGCAGTCCTTTTCCAGTGTAGGTGGGAATAGAGCGTGGAGACTCTGTAGAAGTCCCTTTGTCGAAGTGTATAAAAGGAATTGCCCAGAGATTTGAAGATTCCGTTGGGCAGTTCCGGCAGAACCTGCCGGAAATACCAATTCAAATAAGAAAATTTGGAGGGCTCCTGGAGGGCTTCCTGAAGAAGGGCTCATGCCTGAAACGTCGATTCTCCTGCTCCTTGGATGCTGCCTGACCTGCTGAGCTTTTCCAGCAACACATTTTCAGCTCAGGGCTCCAGTAAAGCCAAGTAAATTGTTCCTCAGGGAAGTTAGATTATAAAATACATTGTCTAACTCTTGAGGAACCAGTAAACTGGCCCCATACTTTATCTCTCATTTCCACAACTATACCTCCCAAAAATCCCAATACATTTCCATACCCCTGACAGCGAGCCTGATCAATTTCACACTGAACCCAGTCAGCTTCACATTGATCCTGATCAGTTTCACACTGATCCCAGTCTGATTCACCCTGATCCTGATCAGTTCCACACTGAACCCAGTCTGATTCACCCTGACCCTGACCCACTGCATATCCAGTATTGAGAAAAGGTTGGAGTGGTTTAACTTTAGATCACCTAACTTTGGTGAGTCAATCCTATTTATGAGAATGCATTTTGATGTTTTCGGTTTTCTGAATGCTCGTTGATTCGATTTGAATTTAATATCTGCTTCAAATGGGAAGAATCGAACTTAAGCATCTGTTATCCAGGCATTCTGCCTCCAGTCTGAAGTGTTTTTTTATTGAGGGAATTATGCAAGTGTGCAATAAAATTAACAAAGTGTTGTAATCAGTCAACACAGTATTAATTGACACTGTCCTATTCCCCCTAGTCCAGGAACTCCCCACATACGTTCGAGACACCACCCACGCCCTCCACCTCCTCCAAGACTTCCGTTTCCCCGGCCCCCAATGCCTCATCTTCACCATGGATATCCAATCCCTCTACACCTCCATCCGCCATGACCAGGGCCTCCAAGCCCTCTGTTTCTTCCTCTCCCGACGTCCCGAACCCTTCCATCGACACTCTCATTCGTTTGGCCGAACTGGTCCTCACCCTTAACAATTTCTCCGTTGAATCCTCCCACTTCCTCCAGACTAAAGGGGTTGCCTTGGGCACATGTATGGGCCCCAGCTATGCCTGTCTCTTTGTTGGCTGCGTAGAATAGTCCATCTTCCGTAATTACACCGGCACCACTCCCCACCTCTTCCTCCACTACAGTGATGACTGCATTGGTGCCACTTCGTGCTCCCGCGAGGAGGTTGAGCAACTCATCAACTTCACCAACACATTCCACCCTGACCTTAAATTTAACTGGACCATCTCTGACACCTCCCTCCCCCTCCTGGACCTCTCCATCTCCATCAGTGACGACCGACTTGACACTGACATCTTCTACAAACCCACCAACTCCCACAGCTACCTGGATTACACCTCTTCCCACCCTACCTCCTGAAAAAATGCCATCCCGTATTCCCAATCCCTCCGCCTCCACCGTATCTGCTCCCAGGAGGAGCAGTTCCACCACAGAACACACCAGATGGCCACCTTCTTTAGAGACCGCAATTTCCCTTCCCACGTGGCTAAAGATGCCCTCC
>NC_057733.1:7605292-7607521 GCF_004010195.1 Chiloscyllium plagiosum
GTCCTACCTGCCTATTTTCTTTTCCACCTATCCACTCCACCCTCCTCCCTGACCTATCACCTTCATCCCCTCCCCCACTCACCTATTGTACTCTATGCTACTTTCTCCCCACCCCCACCCTCCTCTCACTTATCTCTCCACCCTTCAGGCTCTCAGCCTGTTTTCCTGATGAAGGGCTTTTGCGCAAAACGTCGATTTTACTGCTCCTCGGATGCTGCCTGAACCTCTGTGCTCTTCCAGCACCACTAATCCAGTATTAATGTTCCACAGGTTTCTATATTTTATCTGATGTTATAAAATCCACTTCTATTTTCCCACTTGTAATCCCTGGAATACATTTGTTACATACCTCAGCTTTACCACATAGTGTAACCTACATGCAGGTTCATGTCTGCCTTTCATCAACATTGCATATAACTGTATCTGCACCAAGAGATGTTAGTCTTGCATTAAACTGATTCCAATCTTTTGGGATAATGAAAGTTTTGTCTTTCAATGTGTACTGTGCAGAAACAAGCTACCTGACTGGTCTACGCAAGCGTGACATTGCATTTCATCAGAGAGGTTTGAGTTACCGTGATGGCATGTACCTTTCCATTGTGTGTTGAAGCCTGGAGCTATGGATAGTGCTGGCAGAGGCTTGACCTTCCTTTCCATCACATGATTGACCAGGAATCTCTCACAGTTTAGCCCCCTGTTATCAGCATGTATTGGGAGAAGTTGCAGGTTGATAGTAACCTGTTTGGCCACCTTCCTTTAGTGTGACTCGATTCTGGAGGTTCGGGTTCAGTCACAGGGATCTACTCAGTGCAGAGCTAACCTCTAATTGGTCAATATCAGTGTTTCTGCTTCCCAAACGCTCCCTGCCATCCATCTTCATCTCAATGAATCAACATAACCCTTCTTCCTCTTAGACCTCCCTAACTAGTTCTGCTTCAGTAACGATAGGACAGGAAAGTGGAGAAGTTCCCGTCATCTTACTGATGGTAGATGAGGCTCAAGGGTTGGCAATCGACACTTTAATTGCCTCCTGAAATGGCCAGCTGACTTCATTTGAGGGAAGTGCACCCAACTCCACCTCCTCAAGAACCGAGTTAGGGAGCTGGAGCTGAAGTTGGATGAACTTCGGATCATTCGGGAGGCGGAGCGAGTTATTGAGAGAAGTTCCAGGGGAATATTTACTCCACAGCCACGTGAAGAAGTTAGATGGGTTACCGTCAGGGGTAGGAAAGGGAAACGGCAGGCAGTGCAGGGATCTACTGTGGTGGTTCCCCTCAACAGGTATGCCGCTATGGATACTGTTGGGGTGGGGGGGAAATGCTATACCAGTGGTAAGCAATGGGGCACAGGTCTCTGGCAGAGTCTGTCCCTGCTGCTCAGAGGAAAGGGGGAAGAGGAGCAGAGCATTAGTCATTGGGAATTCCATAGTTAGGGGGACAGATAGGAGGTTTTGTGGGAACGAGAGAGACTCACGATTGCTGTGTTGCCTCCCAGGTTCATGATGTCTCTGATTGTGTTCTCGGAATCCTTCATGGGGAGGGGGAGCAGCCCCAAGTCGTGGTCCACATTGACACCAATGACATAGGTAGGAAGAGGGATGGTGATTTAAGGCAGACATTCAGGAAGCTAGGATGGAAGCTTACAGCTAGAACAAACAGAGTTGTTACCTCTGGTTTGTTGCCCGTGCCATGTGCTAGTGAAGTGAAGAACAGGGAGAGAGTGGAGCTGAACACGTGGCTGCAAAGATGGTGCAGTAGGGAGGGTTATTGATTATAGAACATAGAACATAGAAGAATACAGCGCAGTACAGGCCCTTTGGCCCTCGATGTTGCGCCGATCCAAGCCCACCTAACCTACACTAGCCCACTATCCACCATATGCCTATCCAATGCCCGCTTAAATGCCCATAATGAAGGAGAGTCCACCACTGCTACTGGCAGGGCATTCCATGAACTCACGACTCGCTGAGTAAAGAATCTACCCCTAACATCTGTCCTATACCTACCCCCCCTTAATTTAAAGCTATGCCCCCTTGTAATAGCTGACTCCATACGTGGAAAAAGATTCTCACTGTCGACCCTATCTAAACCCCTAATCATCTTGTACACCTCTACCAAGTCACCCCGAAACCCCCTTTTCTCCAATGAAAACAGCCCCAAGTGCCTCAGCCTTTCCTCATACGAACTTCCTACCATACCAGGCAACATCCAGGTAAACCTCCTCTGCACC
>NC_057733.1:7610979-7642532 GCF_004010195.1 Chiloscyllium plagiosum
CAAAATGCAGCACTTACTTACTTACCACAACGGGTCTTATTATTTCGGTTAGAGGAGGAGGGCGGGTGGGAGGCACTACCCGTGTAGTGCCTCGGGTTCCTCTCCTTCGTGCTTTTAAAGGGGGAAAAAACCTACCCAGGTAAGCTTACACTAACTGCTTCCGTGTCTCGGCTGCCCCTCTGGTCGTCGTCACTTCCCCCTGGTGCTCTCGCTCTTTCTGTGAAGAGAGAGTGAAAGAGAAAAAAAAACACCGCTGCCCGCTACCGGTAAGTAATTTTAAAACAAACTGTCTTACCTTAGCTGCTGCTCGCACTCAAAGTCTATACTTGTTCTTGAGGGGAACGGCCGCAGGGGGTCCCTGCACTGGCTGCTTCCTCCCAGTCCCCCTCACTGTCACCCATCTATCTGCCATCTTTGGAGTTACTACTTCCCTAAAGCTCCGATCTATGACCCCCTCTGCCTCCCGAATGATCCTAAGTTCATCCAACTCCAGCTCCAGTTCCCTAACGCGGTCTTGGAGGAGCTGGAGATGGGTGCACTTCGTGCAAGTGTTATCAGCAGGGACGTCCATGGCATCCCTCACCTCATTTTTTTTCTTTTGTTTTTCCTCCTCCGGTGCTCTGGTTTCCTCCCACAATCCAAAGATGCCAGGTTAGGTGAATTAGCTATGTTGGTGTGGATTTGTTGGGCCAAATGGCCTGTTTCCACAATGCAGGGATTCTATGAAACCTGGGTAAAAGAACAAACTAAATTTTCAGCTTCAAGAACAGAAATTCCATTAGGTAATAAAATTGGTGTCAAGATATTTGATCAGTCACAATCTAATTAAAAGAGGGGAGCAGTTTTAATGAGCTCAATGGTAATCAGTTTCTAAACGGTCACTTCATCAATATTTGCTGTTTCTGAGTGTTGGGTTAACAGCCCAAAGATGTAACAATGTTAGCTTTGCTTAACATTGCTCAAGGCAGGCCTCAGATTTCAAAGCAGCAATAACTAGGTTTTCAAAATGACAGCTATTATCACAGAGTAATAGGCATCTCTGACAGTACCCTCCCATTAGCACGACTTAGCTAAATCTCTAATGCAAATAAGATCTTTGCTAATTTTAGCATGAACATGCAAAGTGAAAATATTATTCTTTTTGAAGATGCTTCTTCGGAAGCTAATAGAAATTCCATTCCATTCTGCTGCTTTCTGTTCTAGATTACTTTTGAAATCATATATTTACTTGTTGAAGTTCTGGAGATAATTTAATACAGCTTCTGCCAGTGCATGCTGCCTTACGGTGTGTATTTTTATAATTGCATATATATAGCTTCTTTGATCCATCATTAATGTTGTTCAGTGAAAGGCACACTCATTTCTTTAAGGTAGATTTATCTAACAATGTGGAAGTGTCACTGAGATTACCTAGGGTTAAATCTTTACTTTCATCACTTCAGTCATAATGCCTGCAGGATTGATAGCAAGCCCTTAACTGAATCTTACTTGTTTTGTTGGTTTGTTTAAGAACATACTTTCTAACTAGCCTATTTACGCACTTCTGAAGCAGCTAGGAGTTCAACCTGGGCCTCCTGACTCAGAGGTAGGGACAATACCACTGCATTTTAAGAGCCCTCTCACTGGTTTTCACTTTTCTCTTTCCCTTCTTACTGGAGAATTGGGAGAGTTCAATAAAATGCAACAACTCACTTAATGGAACAGCTGTTTCGATGGCTAAGATGGGAATCCACCTCTGGCATTCTGATTGGGTCAAACCTCAAAAGGGGAAAACTTGATCCAAGTATCATTGAATGTTTGCCTCCTTATCACATATATTGAATTCTGCGTGGTGGAAAGACAAATTATGCAAGAGTTGACGCAGAGATTTTGATAGGTTAAATAAGTGGGCAAAATGTTTGCAAATGGAGTATAATGTGGGAAAATATGAAATTATTCATTTTTAATTGGAGAGCAAAAGAATAGAGTATTATTGAAATGGGGAAAAACTGCAGGAAGTTGCAATACAAAGGGACTTGGGGTAGTTGTGCACATAACAAGGAAAGCTAGCACGAGGAGCAGCAGGTAATCAGGAAGGCTAATAGAATGTTGGTCCTTATTTCAAGGGGGATGGCGTATAACAAGAGGGACGTCTCACTGCAACTGTATAAGGTGCTGGTGAGACCACATTTGGAGCACTGTGAGCAGTTTTGGGTTCCCTTGTTTAAGGAAAGATATATTTTCACTGGAGACGGTTCAGCGAAGATTCACTAGAATGATCCTCGGTGTGGAGGGATTGTCTTGTGTGCAAACGTTTAACAGGTTAGGACTCTACTCACTGAAGTTCACAGGAAAGTGTGGTGATCGCATTGAAATGTATAGGATTCTTCAGGGGCTCACTGCTGAGAGGATGCTTCCACCCACGGGAGAGTCTAGGACCAGAGGGCATAGACTCAGAATAAAGGGGCACCAATTTAAGGCTGAGATGAGGAGGATTTTCTTTTCTCTCAGAAGACTGTGAATCTTTGGAACTCCTTGCTGCAGAGAGCTGTGGGAGCAGAGTCATTGGGTATATTCAAGATTGACATAGATAACTCTCAATCAATCAGGGAATCAAGGGTTACAGGGAAAGGTCAGGAAAATGGATGTGAGAAAAGTTGGATCAAGCATGATGCTGTTGAATGAAAGAACAAGCTTGAGGCACTGACAGACCTACTCCTGTTCCTACTTCTTATTGTTTTATAGAGGGAAGACATTAGCAGACCATTGTTAAAGAATGGCATTGAGGTAACCATGTGATTGATAGAGTCAGACAGGAGAATTAAGTGGGTGCAGTAGCTAACGCTCACAGGA
Organism: Chiloscyllium plagiosum; assembly: GCF_004010195.1. Lineage (NCBI taxonomy): Eukaryota > Metazoa > Chordata > Chondrichthyes > Orectolobiformes > Hemiscylliidae > Chiloscyllium > Chiloscyllium plagiosum. The sequence continues at coordinate 7,613,812 of NC_057733.1, forward strand.
GATCAGCTCGGGAAACTAAAGTAGCAGAAAATTATCAAAAGTGGACAACCGGTCCACATTATTATTATTTTTATATTGTAAATGGCCTGTCTTGCTGCACATGCTTTGTTGACTCATATGTTATTTTGTAGATGCAAGGTGACGATGAAATTGAAAGGTACATTTCCAAAATTCTCCCCAAATAACCACTTGATGAGCATAGCCAGTAAATGTACTGTGGCACAGTTAACATAACAATATTGTATGGCTAATGTTGACCTTTACAATGACAGAGGAACGTGGCCAAAACTCATCAGAAAGTAAGGTCTGTGGACAGGACACATATGCCCAATACAAGATAATTTAAACATTTATAGACATTGAAACTTTATTTTAATATGGTGAAACAAACAAGGCAGTTTAATTCTATGATTTGGGATGAGTTTAAAATGTTCATAGGTCTGGTATTTCAGTTGGGCCTTTCCACTAACGAGAGATGGAAGGGATGCAACAGTATTGCCTTGCCATTTGCGTTGGTGAAGTATTAGAAATTGAATCTCAGCTCCATTAACAATTGGCCCAGAGGTAAATTTCTGTGAATGCTGCAAATCTGACCCAGGAACAGAAAATACTTGAAATACTTAACAGGTCTGACAGCAGCTGCCAAGAGAGACCGAATTAAGATTTCAAGTTAGTATCGAACTGAAAGGTTGAGTATTTAATGATTCTATAATCAGGCAGTTTACGAATGGACACTCAGAGAAGCATAAATGCTCATTTAAGGAGGATCATAGGATATGTTGCTTAAAAATGGTCACTGACTATATCCTGGGAAGCAGTGGTTTAATAAAATCATTATTAATGGTATTTTCCTACACTTGATAGGATCATCAATTTTTGGTTCTATGACAAATAGATCATTTTTTAACTTGACAGCTATAGATCAGTACACTGGGATGCAATAAGATCACTGTATATTAGCTTTAGAGAGAGCTGCAAGAAACTTTCTATGTCCACGCACAGGATATGCAGCTCAAAGAATTTAACAAATGCATATAATATCAAATATATTTCTTCTTAGATTCTTCCCTTAAATGCTGCACCCAAGGGATTCCAACTCCTGTACTGACATCACAGGGAATTCCACTGAGATTTCCCTTGCTCTGCTGTCACAACATTAACACAAAAAAGTTGACTTCCTATCTCAGAGCCAAGTCCTAAAAAAGGCAATAACTTTTCAGTTCCTTACCGGATCAGTCTGCATGGCAATCTCTCCTCCTCAGCCTTCCACGTGCGATTTAGAGTAGAGGTTGAACATTTTTCTCTTTGTAGTGCCTCAGGTTTTGGCTTTGACCATTCTCCATGGTTTATGGTCTTAGCATGAGAATAAGTCATTCTCTGTAGAGAAAAAGGATATGTTTAAACTTTTTCCTTTTTTATAATTATTAGGAAGCATGAGGAACCAACAGTTCCTTATTGTTTTCTCCATGGCAATGACTTGACCAATCAAAGTCAACTTGCCAACCAATTAGCATCCTGTTACTCCTCAGGTGATAAATTGGAATTTGGCATTCTTACATTTGTCATGTTCAGCGTGAAACGAAAATATTCACTGACATGTTCTCTCTTCAATAATCAAATTCTGTACTACCAAGCAAACATCTTAATGTCTGTTTGCTTGAGACAATAGTAACGTGGACTTTCTGTTGAAATGGTGCACTCTATCATCAATAATTATTTTATCAGAGTAACTTTACCTATAAACCAGCAAACGGTTATATTAAATCATCCCTTTCTTTCATCTTGCTTGCTAATTCAGTGGGGCTGATTAAGGTGCCCTGATACTAGACAAACCTGTAGCAGGAAGGCAGAAAGGGAGATGGAAGGAAGCTTGACTTCAAATTTCCCGTCCAATGTCTGCAAGTTACCATACTGAACATGAACATTTACTCAAAGGAATTGTTACGACACAGGGTCAACGCCCTCTGTTTATTTTAAACCAGCAACACAGAAAAGATTTATCCCATGCAGTAATCTGTGAAAATTTGAGAGGACAAGAACTATTTAAAGTAAAAATTAACAACTTTATTTCTTAAAGTATAACAGAGAATGATTAGCTAACAACTATTTACAACTCCTGCCTCTAACCTATCTTTCACTTTCCCTTCTATAATACTAGTCTGATAAAACCCTTGATTAAAATCTACCAGAATTCAAATTTGACAGTCAGCTGTCAAATCTTCTCTTTATATCTTCCTCTATCTTCTTTTCTTCTTAGAGAATTCTGTTTCACAGGTCACTGATCAATAGATCTATTTTTTTGAGAAGTCTGTACATGTTGGTGGCTTGGCAGTTCTCCCCAAACTATTCAATTTTTCCCACTTTTATACCCACAAAGCATTGGATTATTTCATTGCTTTTTAATATTGTCAATATACACAATTCAAACTTGATTAGAGTTTGTTTTTTTGGGGGGTGTAGTTTAAACTGATTGGCCGAATTCAAATTTGTTTTTGTCCCCAGGCAACCAGCTACCTGAGCTGCTGGACCAAAAGGTTACATTATATCTTGTTCAGAACACGTGGTGTTGTGTCAGGTAGTTCTATAGCTTTTAACTCTCTTAAAGATATAGTCCTCCTTACACCTTCATAACAGAATGTTAGGTTCAACCATTTAAATGACTACGTAAGTGTGAGTTTCCCAGAGATTGACATTGACATAAAGATGGGTATGTTTCGGAAGACCATGTGCAAAACATCAGCTTGTGATCATTGGTCGAAGCCTGTTATGGAGTCCAGAGATTTTTGACAGGCAAATTTGTCCAAAAAAATTGACAGGCAATCTTGTCAACTTCAAACTTTATAGATTAACATTCTTTGATATTTTAAGTATGTTTTAATGTCATGCTTGCTTTTAGGTCTGTGTCCTTAAAAGGTAATAACCATTAAGTTGACCAATACATTTGAGTACTTTATCGAGTGGATAGAAAGCAATTCTTCATTCTACTTGAGACCTTCTACTTTACCAACTTCATCATCCACCTGCCTTCGCTCCTACTCTCAGCCCGCATTAGAAGGCAGCTTCCCTGACTCCATCCTGCTCCAACATTCAGAACTCAGGAATGCAATGTCAGCAAGTGGCTTCTATGCGAATCCCCCACAAAACTCCAGAGAATATAGTCCTAAATGATTCAGTTTCTCCTCAAAACATCAGTCCTGCTCATCATGTTCCCAATTACCGGGGAGTTCAGAAACAGGGATCACAGTCGAAAGATAGAGGGCAGGCCATTAAGGACAGAGATGAGGAGAACTTTCTTCTCCCAGACAGTGGGGAGCCTGTAGAACTCTCTGCCACAGGAAGTGGTTGAGGCCAAAACATTTAATGTTTTGAAGAGGGAGGTTGATACCGTTCTTCGGTCCAAACGGATCAAAGGGTATAGGCAGAAGGTAGCTATTGAGTTGGATGATCAGCCAAGGCAGAGCAGGTTTGAAAGCCTGAATGCTCCTCTTTCCTACCTTTGTATGAATGAAGAGCCTGTCAACATTCACTTGGACACTTGGCAGGATATACTTGGGTTGGCCTGGAACCTGTGAAACCTGATCCAACTCTGAATTTCCAAAGGAGAAAACTCCATGGAGAACATAAGGGGATGTTAAAGAAACAATGAAGTTACACTGACCAGAAATCATATCGCCAGTGTTTAATAAAAAGACACTGGTTTATACAACATGCTGATTAATTAGATCATCATTCGTGTAAAATATGGCTGCAGCCAAAAGGAATTTGTAAATTGTTGAAACAACACACGACACTTATTCAGCTGCAGTGCTCCTGTGTTCTTCCTTCCCTTTCCTGTTCAGAAAGCTTTTCCTTTGTAGTTTAGTTTTTCTACATCTCTTCCTGTAAACATAGAAGGACCCAATATTTTAACAACTTTCTCACATTACCTCATCTCTTTTCCTCAATTCCATTTGACCTCCTTTGGGAAATATAAAAGAATGATTATCAGAAGATCCCACAGTTGCTTCATAGATATCACAGTTTTGGGGTTTGGATATATCACTAGGAGGCACACTTGAGCAAGAGAATACTGAAAGCTTGACTTCCATCCCATTGATTTTACTTTAAGTGCATTCCACTCAATCCGAACAGAATAGAGACCTTCTCCTGCAAAAAATGTCACTGTTTCCATCGTGTTTAATGTCACATCAAATATTAAACTGGAGAGGCGTTTCTTTGCATCACAAGGTATCACTGGTTCAAAATTAGACTGAACACAATTTTGTGTGTTTTACGTTTTGATATGTATCCACATTAATATTTAAAAAGCTTCCAATGCAGTCAGAAGAGCTTTTCAAGAGAAAATTGGTTAGCAGGGATTGTCTGAATCGTGTTTCGATCGGTGTCTGTCTGTGGGTTCTGAGGTATTGATCAAGGCCGCATTCAAAGAAATCATCATCTTTGGAGAAACTCTTTTTGAACTGAAAACCTATTTTCCTAAGACACTGCAGTCAAAGAGACCTTCCTTGAGGAGATTAGAAAATAAAGCTTTTCTTCTTTTCCTGATCAGAACAAAAATAGACTTGAGAAAAGGGCTGCTGATCGGTTGGGACATCATAAAACAAGGTTGAAGGCAAAAAGAATGTGTACACCTTTTTGAACAAAAGGAGAGGGCTTTGCAGAGACAACCAAACTCTGCTGCATCCCCATGGCAACATCTGACCTATCAGAATCTACCAGCCCAGTCTGAGAGGTTTTCCTTGAAAGGATACATGTGATGTAGGTATTACTATCATTATCTAAATCAGCATTCTCAGAGGGCACTTAGGAGTTATGCTGTGGGCCTGGAGTCACATGTAGGCCAGATCACGTAAGGATGCAGAATTTCTTTCCCGACAGGCCACTGGTGAACCAGGGGTGTTTTTAAAAATGACAATGAATGATGGTTATATAGTTATTGTTGGGCCAGACTATTTTTCCAGATTTTTCCTTTTTTCAAAATTAAGTTCAGACTTCACCATCTGCCACTCGGATCTTTTGAATCCAGGACGTGGGATTGGAGCTCTGGGTCACTAGATCAGCGACATTGCCACTAAAACCATTGCCTGACCCATTAATTGGCTGCTAATTTTTATTGCTACATCTCCAACTCTATGATGGCTCAACCAATCAGCAAGGAGAAAGTGAGGATTGCAGATGCTGGAGATCAGAGCTGAAAAATGTGTTGCTGGAAAAGCGCAGCAGGTCTGGCAGCATCCAAGGAGCAGGAGAATCGATGTTTTGGGCATAAGCCCTTCTTCAGCCCTGATTCCTGAAGAAGGGCTTATGCCCGAAACGTCGATTCTCCTGCTCCTTGGATGCTGCCTGACCTGCTGCGCTTTTTCAGCAACACATTTTTCAGCTCAACCAATCAGCACCCTCTTCTCCTGCTGAATAAAATGGTGTCTCTTCTTTCAGATTCGCTCGTTGTGTCCTAGTTCTGATGTGTGCAAGGTGAAAAGCTTCAACATCTAGTGCTCTTTCAACAAAGTTTAAGACCTTCCTCTTGAGATCTACGCCCACATTGACCATCTTCTAATGTTGGACCTCTGTCAGCCGGTTGAGGGCTCACCTCGTGGAACAGGTGCACCAGAATCCTACCATTTCCTATGTTTGGCCAGGTTTCTCTGTCACTGAAGATCAGTGGCTTGAGCTTGACAGTGCAGCTGCAGACATAGTCCATGAGTGTGCTCACCATCACCTGGGTGCACAGACTGGAGGCAGAGCTTTGCAAATCCCGATTGGGCTAGATCACAAACATTGGACAGAGTGGATCAGTAGCCCACTGTCTGGGCTGCCATGTATTGACTATCCTTGTCTGCCCTTGAGAGTGTGGTGGTGAGCTACTTTCTTGTACTGCTGCAGTCCATGTGCTGAAGGTAGACCTTCAATGCCCTTAGGAAAGGAGTTCCTGGATGTTGACTCAGTGACACTTTAGTACACACTGCTGTTACTAAGCCTCAGTAGTAGGGGGAGTGAAGGCATTTGGATTAGTATATGAATAGGAAGGGTTTGGAGGGATATGGGCCGGGTGCTGGCAAGTGGGACCAGATCGAGTTGGGATATCTGGTCGGCATGGACGGGTTGGACTGAAGGGTCTGTTTCCATTCTGTACATCTTTATGACTCTATGGTTGGGGTGCCCATCAAGTGCTTTGTCCTGGATGGTGTCAACCTTCTTGAGTGCTGTTGGAGCTGCCCCCATCTAGTCAAGTGGGGAGTATTCCATCACACCCCTGATTTGTGCCTTGTGGATGGTGGATAGGCTTTGGTGAGTCAGGAGGTGAGTCATGTGCCACAGTATTCCTAGTCTCTGGCCTGCTCTTGCAGCCACTGTACTTATGTGGCTAATCCAATTCAATTATTGGTCAATAGTGAAAATGCTGGAAAATCTCAGCAGGTCTGGCAGCATCTGTAAGGAGAGAAAAGAACTGACATTCCGAGTCTAACTGACCCTTGTCAAAGCTAAAAAAAAGGGTGAAATAGGGAGGTATTTATACTAGGCTGAGAGAAGGTGAGGTAAAAACAATGACTGCAGATGCTGGAAACCAGATTCTGGATCAGTGGTGCTGGAACAGCACAGCAATTCAGGCAGCATCCGAGGACAGGCAAAATCCGAGTTTCGGGCAAAAGCCCTTCATCAGGAATAAAGGCAGAGAGCCTGAAGCGTGGAGAGATAAGCTAGAGGAGGGTGGGGGTGGGGAGAGAGTAGCATAGAGTACAATAGGTCAGTGGGGGAGGAGATGAAGGTGATAGGTCAGGGAGGAGAGGGTGGAGTGGATAGGTGGAAAAGGAGCTGGGCAGGTCGGACAAGTCCGGACAAGACAAGGGGACAGTGTTGAGCTGGAGGTTAGAAACTAGGATGAGGTGGGGGAAGGGGAAATGAGGAAGCTGTTGAAGTCCACATTGATGCCCTGTGGACTTCAACAGCTTCCTCATTTCCCCTTCCCCCACCTCATCCTAGTTTCTAACCTCCAGCTCAACACTGTCCCCTTGTCTTGTCCGGACTTGTCCGACCTGCCCAGCTCCTTTTCCACCTATCCACTCCACCCTCTCCTCCCTGACCTATCACATCGATTTTGCCTGTCCTCGGATTTTGCCTATCCTCGGATGCTGCCTGAATTGCTGTGCTCTTCCAGCACCACTAATCCAGAGAGAAGGTGAGTCATGGCTCCAGAAGCAAAGGTAGCAATAAAGAGGGGATAATGACAGTGCATAGAGAGATTACAGGGGGATGATAGGGAGATGGTCTCCTCTATATCGGAGAGACAAAATGCCAACTGGGTGATCGCTTTGCTGAGCACCTTCGGTCTGTACGCAATCAGGTCCTGGACCTTCCCGTGGCTTGCCAAATCAACACACAATCCTGCCCCCATGCCCACATGTCTGACCTTGGCCTGCTGCAATGTTCCAGAGAAGCTCAACGCAAACTGGAGGAACAGCATCTCATCTTCCGACTAGGCCCGTTACAGCCTGCCGGTCTCAACATTGAATTCAACAACTTCAGATGATTATCCCATCTTGACCCCTCTGTTTTTATTCTGCTCTGTAATTTTATTTCATATATTTCATTTACCTTTTTTATGTACTTTTTTCACTGTTCTGTACCTCTTATTTCTTGATTGTCTCTCTTTCTCTTGCTCCCCACTCTCTCAACACCTTTTTCCTCTCCTCTTCCCCCTTTGCTACCCTTCTCCCCTGTTACCCACTTTGCCTCTGCTTCACCCCTCACCCCCATCCCCCACATATTTTGTCACATAGCACTGGCTTCAGCCTTGGTCATTTCCAGCTCCTAATCTCCCTATAATCTCCCTATAATGTTATTTGTCACATATCAGCTGAAGCCTGGATATTTTCCAGCTCTTGTTTCATTTGAAAATGGACTGTTTCAGTAACATAGGAGTCGCGACTGGTGCTGAACGTTGTGCAATCATCAGCAAACGTTCCCACTTCTGATCTTATGATGGAGGGAGTGTCATTGATGAAGCAGCTGAAGGTGGGTGGGCTGAGGACACAAAACTGAGCAGAATCTAAAATGACTGCCATTTTGTTCAGCCATTTTAAGAGAGCAGCTAAGAGTCAACAGTATTCTGTTGCTCTGGAGTCACATTAGATTACTTACAGTGTGGAAACAGACCCTTCAGGCCAACAAGTCCACACCAACCCATTCCCCTTCATTTAACCCTTGCATGGCCAATTCACCTAACCTGCTCATTTTTGGACTGTGGGAGGAAACCAGAGCAAACCCACGCAGACATGGGGGGAATGTACAAACTCCATGCAGTCAGTCACCTGAGGCAGGAATTGAACCCAGGTCTCTGGCGCTGTGAGGCAGCAGTGCTAACCACTGTGCCACTGTGCCACCCCCAAAACTGATGATTAGATTAGATTAGATTCCCTACAGTGTGGAAACAAGCTCTTCAGCCCAACAAGTCCACACCGACCCTCCAAAGAGTAACCCATCCAAACTTACTAACACTATGGGCAATTTAGCATGATCAATTCATGTACACTAGTCTAGGATAAACATGGCAGATTTCCCTCCCTAAAGGACATTAGTGAACCAGATAGTTTCTCACCACATACAATGTTAGTTGTCATGGCCAGCATTACTGACAGAGGCTTTTAATTCACATTTATGAATTGAATTTAAATTATATCAGCTGCTGTAATGAGATTAGTAGCCAATGTCCCCAGAGTATTAGTCTGACCCCCTGGATGACTCATCCAGTGACAACACCATTACACCATTGTGGCCTCACTGCAACCAGTACAGGGGCAGTATTTCCTGTAGCTCTGGGTCTGCAATCAGACCTGGAGGTGGACTAGAGGAAGAGGGGAAGCTTTGAGAGGGGGGTGGAGGCAGGATGGGAAGGTGCTCGGGAGGAGGACAATCTCCATTCGGCCTGTGAGCATTGCTCAGAACCAGGTTCCCTTCAAGTGGCTTCCCTTCCCATTCAGGCTGACTGACTGCTCAGCTACTGAGATGTGCATGGTGGTTATGTTGGTTATGTTGTTAGTCTGAAGTGGAGGGAGATCATGCCAGCTCCTGAGCTCTAATCTGAGCCAATAATTACTGTCCTAAAAGAATAGAGGATGACAAGAATCTAGCAACCTATAAACACTCCAACAACTGGCATTGATCACAATGTCCAACATTCAATATCACTCCCCATATCCAATAGCCAGTGATATCTCCTCATATCCAATAGCCAGTGATGTCTCCCCATATCCAATAGCCAGTGATATCTCCTCATATCCAATAGCCAGTGATGCTACCTTATATCCAATAGCCAGTGATATCTCCCCATATCCAATAGCCAGTGATGCTACCTTATATCCAATAGCCAGTGATGCTACCTCATATCCAATAGTCAGTAATGTCTCCCCATATCCAACAGCCAGTGATATCTCCCAATATCCAATAGCCAGTGATGTCTCCCCCGATCCAATAGCCAGTCATGCCTCCCCATGTCCAACAGCCAGTGATGCTTCCCCATATCCAATAGCTGGTGATGCCTCCCCAATATCCAGTAGGCAGTGACTGCCACCCAACATCCAATAGCTAGTGACCTCCCACCAAATGTTCAAAAGCCATTGACCCCCAGTCAACATTCAACAACCAGTGATCTTTCCTTGCCTAATGTTCAATAGCCAGTGACCCCCTCACTCAACATCCAATGGCCAGGATGCCCCCCTCTCCTACATCCAATAGCCAGTAACCCCCTGCCCTATGTCCAATAGCCAGTAACCTCCCCCTTCCCAACATCCCAATAATCAGTGACCTTCCCCCCACCCAACATCCAGCAGCCAGTGACCTCCCCTTCCCCAATATCCATAGCCAGTGACACATTCAAAATCCAATAATCAGTGACACTCCACTTCTCCAAGCATCCCGTAGTCAGCCGTCCCTGACTCAACAATTGTAAATCTTGGCTTTCCAAGCTTCCAGTTGCTAACACTGTCCGCCCTGTGTCAGAAGACCACATTCATGTCCCACTCGAGAAGCTCAAGCACAAGTTCTGTGCTGATGGGCCAGTCCAGTACCGAGTGACTGCTGCAGTGTGAGATATCATCCCCCCAGGTGGGGCATTAAACTAAGGCCTTCTCAACCTCACCGGTGGCAGGTCAGAAATTTGGGCAGAATATAAAAACAGCAAAGAATAATTTAAATAAAGGAAGACAAAATTGGAGTTTGAGAGAAAACGAGCCAGAAATATAAAAACATAGTGTGAAAGTTACTTTTATTTAAAAAGGAGTGTAGTAAATGAAGTGTAGTCACAGTGTGGGGAATTACTGATGGAAAATAAAGATATGGCAGAAGTCTTGAAGAGTTATTTTACCTTCATCCTCACTATAAATGGAACAAATAACTTCCCAGATATAGTAGTGTTTTAAGAGATGAAAGGAAGGAAGGAATGTTTCACTGTAATAATCAAGAAACTTTTCCCAAGGACTGGGGAATCCAAAACTAGAGGTCATAGGTTTAAGGTGAGAGGGGAAAGATTTAAAAGGGACCTGAGGGACACACTTTTGCACACAGTGGGTGGAATGAACTGCCAGAGGAGGTGTTGGAAGTGGGTGTAATTACATTTAAAAGGCACCTGGATGGGAATGTGAATAGGAAGGAGGATATGGGTCAAATGCTGGCAAATGGGACTAGTTCAATTCAGGATATCTGGTCAGCATGGATGCGTTGGACTGAAGGATTTGTTCCTGTGCTGTACATCTCTATGACTCTATCAGGATAAAGGTGCTGAGAAAATTATGAGAACGAGGAGCTTCCAAGTCCCGAGATCCTTTTGCGATTTTCTTAAAAGAGTCTTAAAAGAACTGGAGAAAATGAGGACTGCAGATGCTAGAGATGAGAGTCAAAAAGTATGGTGCTGGAAAAGCACAGCAGATCAGGCAGCATCTGAGGAGCAGGAGAGCCGATGTTTCCGGCATAAATTCGTCATCAGGAATTTCTTAAAAGAAATGGCTGCTGATATAGAGTAGATCTAATTTTCTGGCTCTGGCATGGTTCTATCAGTTTGGAAGTTAATGAATGTATAAACAAGCTTACAAAATGGGGCAGACACAAAGGTGGATTCAATTTCCCAGAGGTTCCCAGAGGAGAGTGCTGCCAATGTGCTGACTGCTGCACAGTCAAATAGTCCTTATCCGGACTGGTTCCTGTACTCAACAAAATCGCAAAGCATACAGATAAAGTCTGCCTCTCACACGTCTCGGCTCTACAACATTAAGATTAGATTAGATTACTTACAGTGTGGAAGCAGGCCCTTCAGCCCAACAAGTCCACACCAACCCGCAACCCACCCAGACCCATTCCCCTACATTTACCCCTTCACCTAACACTACAGGCAATTTTAGCATGGCCAATTCACCTAACCTGCACATTTTCTTTTTGGATTGTGGGAGGAAACCGGAGCAAACCCACGCAGACACAGGGAGAATGTGCAAACTCCACACAGACAGTTGCCTGAGACAGGAATTGAACCCAGGTCTCTGGTGCTGTGAGGCAGCAGTGCCAACCACTGTGCCACCGTGCTGCCCAAATTAATCCCTTCAATGACCATTTGCGAATCAGAAAAGGTCTTCTCCCCTTTCAATGAGGCACGCGTTTGTTTCTTTTTCACAACCAATTAAAAAATACTGCTTTCTCTTAATTGATGGATACGGGAATGGAGAATAAGTGGATCGGGAGAAAGTGAGGACTACAAGTGCTGGAGATCAGAGTCAAAAAGTGTGGTGTTGGAAAAGCATAGCACGTTACGCACGCATCATCTGGAGAGCAGGAGAATCAATGTTTTGGGCATAAGCCCTTCATGAGGAATATGTGGATGTAATGCACTCGTGGGGTTTTAACAAAGGGGACACAAACCAAAGCATTTCATTATTTCTTCCTGACATGGTCCTTTCTGCAAATGAAGAGATGAAGAGATCCGAGGACCTTCCATTCAGAACCAGAAATGAGATGAATACTCAGTTTTGATTAAGGATCATTGATGGCAATATTTGAGTCAACATCCTCTTCACTGGGTTCATCCCAATGCAATAAAGCTGCACAGAAGGAGTGCACATAACATGCAGTAACATGAGACTATTTAACAACTGAGAGAGCCACAATACACTAGAGAGTTAGCTGCAAAGTAAAAGAGGTTACAAGGGTTCGGGTGCGCGGTATAAATTTCTTTGCAAGAATGATTAATTTGCCTCAAGCCTTTTTCTTAGCAATCAGTGCTCAGCTACCTCGATTGTCCTGCAGTTTGTGAGTTTCTCCACTCAGAACCCATAAAATATATGATTAAGTCACAGCAGGAAGGCAATCTTACATTCGAAAGATTGAGCCAATTGAAGGTAAAATATGACAAAGAAAACAAGGTTTGAAGTTTCCCTGAAGGGGACAGTTTAAATCCTTTGTATATTCTGGTGATTGGACTTTCGGATCTTCAGGCTGGCTTTAGTTGGATTACAGTCTAGCAATACTTTCTTCAAAGATCATTTTCAGCATACTCACAGCTGCCACTTGAAACGCCAGCAGGTATATTTCACCCTGCTCCTCTCATATCTGTAGTTACAAAGAGTTTCAAATCTTACTGGTCAATATCTCACTTCCCAAGATCGGTTTGCATAATATTTATTGTTACTCTTATTGTCCAATATTTGAAAAAAATGTATGTGCATCTACCTGGTATTTTTCATGACCTCTGGACATCCCAAACACTTTCCGGCAAATGAAGCCTTTTCTGAAGTGTTGAAATGTAGGAAGGATGGTTGCCAATCTCCCACACACCACAATGAGACAATGACAAATAATTTGGGTGGAGGTGATGGCCTAGTGGCATTATTGCTGGACTATTAAGTCAGAGTCTCAGCTCATGTTCTGGGGACCTGGGTTTGAATCTTGTCACAGCAGTTGGTGGAATTTAAATTCAATTTAAAAAAATTAACATCTGGAGTTACAAATCTATTACCAGGCCTTGAAACCATTGAAGGTTGTCAGGAAAAAAACCCCACCTGGTTGACTAATGCCCTTCCGGGAAGGGGATCTATCACCCTCACCTGGTCTGGGTGACTCCAGGTCCGCAGCAATGTGGTCGACTCTCGATTACCCTCAGCTCAAGGGCAGCTAGGGACGGGCAATACAGGCCGGCCAGCCAGCAACACCCATGTCCCATGAGTTAATAAAACAAACTTAAAGTGTGATGTTGGTCAAGTGGCAAAAATTGGTCAGGACACCAGGATGAATTTCGGTACTAGTCTTCAGAGGACTGAAATGGGATCTTTTACAGCAGACTAGGTGTGTAGATTTAATATAGTTTAATGTAGAAGGGGTGTCATATGCTAGCCTTTATTGGTCAATGCATCGAGTATGGGAGTTGGGAGGTCATGTTGCAGCCATACAGGACATTGATTAGGCCATTTTTGGGATACTGTGTGCAATTCTGGTGGATGTTGTGAAACTTGAAGGGGTTCAGAAAAGATTTACAAGGATGTTGCCAGGGTTGGAGGATTTGAGCTATAGGGAGAGGCTGAATAGGCTGGGGCTGTTTTCCCTGGAGCGTTGGAGTCTGAGGAGGTGACCTTATAGAGATTTATTAAATCATGAGGGGTATGGATAGGGTAGATAGTCAAGGATTTTTTTCCCCAGAATTGGGGAGCCCAAAGCTGGAGGGCATAGGTTTAAAGTGAGAGGGGAAAGAGTTAAAAGGGACTTAATAGGCAACTTTTTCACAGGGAGTGGTGCATGTATGGAATGAGCTGCCAGATGAAGTGATGGAGACTGGCACAATTACGACATTTAAAAGGCATCTGGACGGGTACATGAATAGAAAGGGTTTGCAGGGATATGGGCCAAAAGCTGGCAGCTGGGATTAGATTAATTTAGGATATCTGGTCGGCATGGACCAGTTGGACTGAAGGGTCTGTTTCAATCCAGTACATCATCACTATAACTGTATCTGCAATCTCCAACAGTGCAGCACTCCCCCACTTACAGAAATGGAGCAGGACGAGGTCTGAAATGATCTGCGCTGCATGCATATTAGGAACAGGTCTGCTCCATCATGCAAACAAACTGTAGCTGATCCACGCTACCCCACATTCTCACCCATCCCTTGCTTACAAAGAATCTATCTAACTCTGCCTTAAAAACAGAGAGTTCGCTGCTCTCCCTGAAACATGCTTTCTCACACAACGTGCCTTCCCTTCATGTCTCTAGTCAATCTAAGAAAGAATGTGCTCACTGCAAACTGCAGTAATCAATTTTCACACCGTGCATGTGGTGACCAGCAAGAAACCAGTCCATAAATAATTCATGATGAATAGAAATGCTTCTTCCTTTGTCACAGCTGTGTCAGACCAGAGCTACGCTCCTAGCATCATCAGTTCTGTGAAAAAATATTTGACAAGTGGTGAATCAATCTTTGCATTCAGTGGCAACTACATTTGCCTGTGTTTCTGTTCTCGACTGGTAAAACCAGACAGGAACTCAAAAAACATTTCCTGTATTTTGTTGAATGAAGTTTAAAACCAAATATCTGGAGCAAAATATGTATGGCTGCCCCGTTATATAATTGTGACTCTCCCTGACAATCAGCCAGGGTTCAGTTGGCACTGTGAGTGAGGTTGTGGATTTAATTTGAAAGGTGTCTGGAGATGCACCTCAAGTGCTATGGTCTGAACAGCTACAGACCAAATACTGGAAAGCAAGATTAGACCATAAGTGTTCTAAAATTTTATAATTCAGAGATTTAAATATGCAATTTTGGCTGACATTTTAATGCAAAACTAAAGTGCTGCTGTATCAGATGTTGTATGAGGTAATGGTTCTGGATGAGATAATGTGAAGGTGCATTAGGCTATACTCAATCTAATGCTGTTACACAGACATTGGGGGGAGATTCAGTTAGTTTTGCACAAGGTCTTGATGGAAGCAGACCTGGCTGTATCAATCCCCAGATAGCTGTAATTTTGTCAAACTAGTTAATGTTAGTCAAATAGAGTCAGAATCCATACAGCAAGGAAACAATCTTGTACACGATGATCAGCTTTCCTCAACTAAACTCTTCCCATTTACCTGTGTCTAGCCTATATCCCTTGAAACCTTTTCTATCCATGTACCTGTCCAAATGTCTTTTAAATGATAAATTACCCATAGTGTTAGGTGCATTAGTCAGAAGGAAATGGATCTGGGTGGGTTACTTTTTGGAGGGTCAGTGTGGACTTGTCGGGCCAAATGGCCTGTTTCCACACTGTAGGAAATCTAATCTAAAAATCTAAAAAATGTTGTAATTGTACCAGCCTCCACCACTTCTTCTGCCAGCTCATTCCAAATATGCACGCGCTCTGCGTGAAAACATTGTCTCTCAGACCCCTTTTAAATATTTCCCCTCTCACCTTTAACCAACGCCCTCTAGTTTTGGACTCCCCTATCCTGGGGAATGGACTTTGGCTATTCACCTTATTTATGCCTCTTGTGGTTTTATAAACTTTATAAGGTCACCCCTCAGCCTTTGACATTCCAGCAAATAAAACTCTTGCTTTGACAAAGGGTCAGTTAGACTCGAAACGTCAGCTCTTTTCTCTCCTTACAGATGCTGCCAGACCTGCTGAGATTTACCAGCATTTTCTCTTTTTTTCTCCAACTGATCCAGCCTCTCCTTATAACTCAAACCCTCCAGTCCCAGCAACACCCTTGTAAATTTTTCTGCACTCTTTATTGTCTGCCAACATCCATACTATTGCAGGGTGCCCAGAATTGTACTCAGTATTCTAAAAGTGTCCTTGCTATAAACTACACCCTGTTCTGTAAGACAAGTGTCTCTTCTTCCTAAAACTCTCTAATAGTCTATCCTATGTCATGATGACTAGACAGCCCTTAGACTTGGTAGAGAAGTAACCCAACCATTAGTGCCAGTGGTTGATCACCAGAGCTCAACATAACAGGGCAGCACAATGGCTCAATGGGTAGCACTGCTGCCTCTCAGTGCTAGGGGCCCGGGTTCCATCCCAACCTTGGGCAACTCTGTGTGGAGTTTGCACATTCTCCCAGTGTCTGCCTGGGTTTCCTCTCAGTGCTCCAGTTTCCTCCCATGATCCAAAGATGTGCAGATTAGAAGAATTGGCCATACTAAATTGCCCCATAGTGTTCAGGGAAGTATAGGTTAAGTGCATTAGCCAGGGGTAAACGTAGGATATGAGGGTAGGGAAATGGGTTACTGTCTGGAGGGGTTTATGTGGACTTGATGGGCCAAAGGGCCTGTCTCCACATTGTAGGGAATCTATGACACTGTTGCTGAAATACCTTAAGGTAACAATGTGGAGTGGAATCCATTTGACACAGAAAGTAAAATAGAATTTCAAGTCAAATGGAGTTTGTCACTTCACTAACATTAACACTTTTAGAAGTCATGGGTAGTCAGCCAGGAGCAGAAATACAAAAACTAACAAACAATGAGTAGCATTCACAAGAACAGCAAATGCCTGACAACAGCACTCCAAAAGAAAACATCTCCTCAGAGCAGGTAAGAGGTGCAGGGAAAACAGTGCAGCTAAGGAAGAGATTAAAAGCTAGGCACACTGGGGAGAGGCAGTTCTTACAGAAGAAGGCATTGTGGGATCAATTGGTACATCTGCGTGTAAGGAAATCCCTATGAGATAAATTGTGGGGTTTGGGGTGAATCGTTACAATAACAGCACAAGGAACAGACTGGGAAATTAAAAAAAGGTGTAAGGGAATCCCTAACTTTCAAAGCAAGAACTGACGCCATCATAAATAATCTCCATAGAGTACAGCTACAAAAACACAGGGCAAGTGTCAGAAAAGTAATTTACTTCAAGGTCAATGTTTTGGAAAGGTGGCACAGTTTATTTAAAAAGACATGTTGAAAACAGTGAAGGAGGACCCTAACAGATAAACACATGTAGATGTGTTTTACGACATTTAGAAGATCAAGGCCTTCATAATTTAAACCACAGAGTTGACAGGAAGCGATATTAAGGCCATAGGGAACATGCTTTGTGTCGAAGCCCTGAAAAGTGGGAAAAATCTGCTGTATTTGGAGATGTTGGTATTGGACTGGGGTGTACAAAGTTAAAAAAATCGCACAACACCAGGTTATAGTCCAACAGAAGGGAAATGGCTGCAGAAGGCAGTAACACTCTCCAATGTGTGAAAACCCCAGTAAAATATACAGACATACACTACTGATGTTTAGCAGAAGAAAAAACAAATTAAAAGAAGTAACACAATACAGTTGTTCTCATGAACAGATTTCATTGCCTGCAGACAGAAAGAAGACAACAACATTGCTATGGCAGAGTGTAAAGATTTGAAGGAATTTTAAGGTAGCAACATCTAAACATCATTAATTTATTGTAAGAATACGCATTCAACACAGCAGCTTACTAACTGTATTGACATATTGCAGGTTTAAAAGAATGAGAATAAATAAACATGTTAAAAGTTAAAAATCACACAACACCAGGTTATAGCCCACCATCAGGTGGTTGTAGGAGCAGCGCTCCGAAAGCTAGTGCTTCCAAATAAACCTGTTGGACTATAACCTGGTTTTGTGAGATTTTTAAATTTTGTACACACTGGTCCAACCCCGACATCTTCAAATCATGGTAAATATGTTAAATTGAAGTGGAGCGGGAAAGGATACTTCCAAGAAGATGCAGTTTGGGTCAAATAGAAACAAACAAAACATTGCAGATGTTGGAATCCAAGGTAAACAGGCAGGAGGCTGGGAGAACACAGCAAGCCAGGCAGCAGCAGGAGGTGGAGAAGACACTGTTTCAGATGTAACTGCACCGGGTTACGCCGAATAGTTGACTTCTGCACCTCCTGCTGCTGCCTGGCTTGCTGTGTTCTTCCAGCCTCCTGCCTGCTTACCTTGGGTCAAATGGAAGACAGAATCGGATATCTTTGGGTTGACAATTCTTAAAATACAGAATTGCTAGCAATTAGCCATTCAATCTAAAGATGAACAAATTAATATGTTATTATACATTATATAAAAAAAATCGTGAAGACACAGATACTCTTCATGTGGGTTTTAACAGCCTTTGATACTTATTCAATCTGAGAATAAGTACATTTCTTGAATGGACAAGATTTAACACCGTCCAGGGAAATCTGTGGACAATTTCATTAATGGCTTCCACAGTAAATTAGAATGATGGAGCATTGAAATTCAAATTCATAAAAGTCAGATTTATTTTTGAAGTTATTGCTGAGCCTCGGGCAGATTTCTTACAGCGTAAGGAAAATTTAACTTTGGAGGTTTAACTTTGAAAATACAAGGAATCTCCCAGAATCGGAGATCCAAGTAGTTAGGGACAATGGGGAGTTGAAGAAAAATATCATTAATATGAAGATTATACTGGGGAAATTAGGTGTTTGTTGTAATTGAGGTTCTAACCTCTATCACCGATAATTTACCAGATCTGTAGGCTCAACAAAGAAAGTAGGATTCACCAGCACAATAGAGGTCTGTGGAGATTGATGGACACCACAAGGGCTGGGGTCCATCATCATCCCAGGAAACAATATTTTAATTTGACTTTTGTAAGTTTCCATTCTAGATTGTAAATTTCCATTGACCATTAGATTTTGTTTTAGTTACAGTGGCCATAGGGGCTGCTTAACTAGATAAATATTCTGTTTAAAAGAGTGGTAAAGAAGGATTGCTGGCAGTGAACTACCCCAAACACTAGCTTCCAGTGATAATAGCCACACCCCAACTTGTATCAGAAAAGTCATGTTGCATTTCAGACCATTAGGTAATACCCTGATTTGTTTCTTGAAATGGTTATAAAGCATCTCATGCCACTATTTGAAGAAAAACAGGAGAGATGTCTAAGCTGGCAATCAGTCTTCAAGTTAAATCTTCAAGTTTAACCTTTAACCTTCAAGTTAAAGAGATTAACTCCTTATTTCAGTTATTACCGAACATGGGAGCTTCTGTTTATACAGCCTGGCTGCCACATGTCTGATATCACAACATCAGCTTTATTTTTAGAGCAAAGATTCAGAGACAGCGCATTGGGATTTGATATTGAGACTGTAGCGACAGGACAGTGTGAAACCATGATGAGGTTCATAGTAAAGTCTAGGATTTTAAGTTAAGAGATGAGTACTTTTCTTTAAGAAGAGCGATGGGAAAAAGTGTGACTTAGAGGATAAATAAGGCATCTGGACGAGACAGAGCAGTGAGAGTGGAGAGTGAAAGGAGAATATTAAAGTCCTCGATGGAGGGGATCAAGGTCTGGTTATGAGTTTTTTCAGAAGGAGGCAACTGATATAGATGGAATGTGAACAAAGCAACAGACATGAAAGTGATTCTCCTTGATTGTAACAATAGCTTCTGCAGAACAGAAACCATTTAGTAATTGTCCAACATTTATTGAAGTGTGGATAATGGTAGCTAACATGAAAAGTTACGGAGACATTGTTACATCAACTACATCAAATTCTAAATGTATTCAGGGCAAAAGAGTTTTGAATTTCATTCCTCAAGTCAATATAGCAATTCTTCCAGGAGGAGAAAGTGAGGACTGCAGATGCTGGAGATCAGCGTCAAAGAGTGTGGTGTTGGAAAAGCACAGCAAGTCAGGCAGCATCTGAGGGGCAGGAGAGTTGACATTTCGAGTATAAGTCCTTCATCAGAAATGAGGGGGTGGCCCAAAGGGGCTGAGAGATAAATGGGAAGGGAGTGAGGCGGGGGGAAAGTAACTGAGAATACGATAGGTAGATGGAGGTGGGGGGGGTGAAGGTGATAGGTCAGAGTCGAGGGTGGAGCTGATAGGTGGGAAGGAAGGCGGACAGGTAGGACAGTTCAAGAGGGCGATACTGAGTTGGAAAGTTGGATCTGGGATAAGGTGGGGGGAGGCTTCAACTTTTCAGGAACTTCAGAGTAAGGGACTGTATCTTGGGTAAAAGTTTCAGCAAACATCCCAGCTCTCTGCCACAGAAGCTGTAAGACTCTGCCACCAATTTGATTGTGACTAGAATTGTACATGGGGCCTTCTACACACTCACATAATGTATCTGCCTATTGAGCCACTAGAGATAAGGAGGGTATGTCAATTTATTGTCTCACCAAGACTCCCCTTGTGATTCAGACTGACTTCTTCTTAAGGAACTAATCTACTTGAAAAAAATGGACCATTGCTTCAAAGTTGGAATTATTACACCTCTGTCCTTATTCTGCCAATGTCAGATGCTGGTGCTTGGTATAACTGTTTAGTACTCCATTCCTATGTCCTTGTGCCAGCCTATAGATTAGTTATAATGCTTTACGTAGAGGATCTGCAGAATTCTAGCACATTGCACATATTGTCCAAAAGGGACAGCTGCCTAAGACTGTCTCAGTTTGTCAGGGATAATAAAGTGACATTTTATTGGACACTTCTCTCATACAGAGAAGATTAATGAGTATTGTGCAGTTTTGGCAAAGTTACAGCGTGCACATCATGCTTTCTCTCTCCCTCTCTCTTGCAAACGCGATTAAAAGCTGCCAGAAAATCTTAGCTTTTATTTGCAGCAGAAAAGTCAATTTGGCTCCAGTTTGAAGGAGTTATGTATACCTGTTCACAAGCGAAATTTTAAAAAGAGAAGGAATTGCCACTTGGACTATGTATAAGGGGGGGCATGCTCTCACGTCTAGTGCGCAGCTCAGTTGCAAACTCTTGTCTTTCTGGAGTGGTGCCTCCCATCATCTGGCAAGTGCAGCGTGTGAAGGAAGAGAGCCAGGATTGTGTTGACCAGCAGCACTTCAACATCGAAGGAATAGTCCAGGTCAAATTGTCCCACTTCCCAAAAGAAAAAGGACGATGCAACAGACATCTGGCAATGATAATAATAACGGAGAAATCCTCCGTCACAGGTTCACCCTGATTTTATTTGACTGGCCGACCAAATCTCAGGCATCTTGCTCTTCATTTCATTTATACTCTTTTGCTAAATGGAACTCATTTGCAGTTGCCGGTTTCTGGTTCTGTGTATTCTTTGGGGATCCATTTCTCGATATAAAACTCATTACTTGTGGTTCTGGCTCAGCGTGAATGTCACAAATGTAGCAATGACAGGTTCCATCAATTTCAAGACACATTTCACCCATTGTGAGGCAGCTCCACAGACCTGGCGCAATGACTGGCCAGCAGAATTGGACAGAATCAAGTGTGGACCTGTGCTGAGGGATTTGCCAATGTGCTCGTTTAAATAGCTCTTCTAATTTATCTTTGCAAATTGTTCTTTTATTTTCATGGATTGTAAATAGTGTTTCTGTTGAGACTGCTATACTGCTATATTTTCCAGATACCGCACAACATCTGGACGAAGATGGTGAATTGAATTTGAATGTAACTTTTCCCTTTATAATTTAAATCCTTTATTTTATGAATGTGCTATGGAATCCATCTATTTACTTTAGGCAGAGTCTTGTAGCCTCCATCATAGGAGATTAGGTGTGTGTGTGTGAGAGAGTGATGGGAGTTGTGTGTGTGAAGGGCCAATTGGAGCACTTAAATTGCCACGTGATGTCTAATTAAAAGTCTCATCCCACCATATTTGGCATTACCTTAACACGAGACGCATCCAGATGGGACACAGCAAACAAACCTGTGAGGTTTATACATTGCCTGGCTGAGAACTCTGCCTCATAAAGGGGTTAAATATGTGAGCATTTTGTTTTGACAGTTGGAAGAAATAGTTGACTTTGCATGATTAACATCGCTATGTGGTTAAAAGTCTTTTCTCTATGACCTCTTTAGTCAATGTAGCAATGTTTATTGCAAGATTAAGGGGTATGGAGTGCAAAGTGAGAGCAAAGTGACAGAACCACTGGTAGCTAGGAAATGTCAGTTTATATGCAGAAGATAGAGTGGGGGAGGGGGTAAGGAGTAAACAACAGAGAGGGATAGAGCCCAAAGAGAGAGAGAGAAGAGTGGCTGGTCAGACAAAGGAGTGGATAACCATCTGGTTGGGAGGGTGAATAACGGTTAATAGAGACTGGTAGTGGTTAACAATAGGTACTGTGTAATGGCACTGTATGTGATAACAAGGTCTGGTGTGTGGGGTAGAGAGCTAGGACACGGGAGAGTTCAGACCCTAAAATTATTGAACTCAACATTGAGTCTGGAGGGCTGTGGAGTCCTCAAGCAGAAACTGAGGTGCTGTTCTTCCAGTTTGCGCTGAGCTTCGCTGGAGCACTGCAGCCAGCCTGAGAGAGAACAGGGTGGGGTGTTAAAGTGGAAGGTAACTGGAAGCTCAGGGTCTTTTATGTGGCCAGTATGTAGGTGCTCTGCAAAGCGATCATCCAGTCTATGCTTTGTTTGGAGACCACATTGAGAATAGTGAAAGCAGTAGACCAGATTGTGTGAAGTACAGGTAAAGTGCTACTTCACCTGGAAGGTGCGTTTGCGTCCTTGGATACTGAGGAGGGAGGAGTTAAATGGGTAGGTATTACACCTTCAGCAGGTACAGGATAAGAATGGAATAGCGTCTGTACAGGAAGCAGCGTGCAGGTAGCTGTGGGAGTCAGTGGGATTATAGTGAATATTAGTGACCAGTCTATCCCCAGAAATAGAAACAGAGACATCAAGGAAGGGAAAGGAGGAGTCAGAGATGGACCAGGTGAAAGTGAAGGCGGGATGGCAATTGGAAGTGAAATCGATTAACTTTTCCAATTCTGGACAAGAAAAGGGAAGCAGTACCGATGATATTGATCTATTGAAGAAATAGTTGTGGGGGGGTGCTGGGATAGGACTGCAATAAGGAATGTTCCTTGTACTCCATGAAGAGACAGGCATAACTGGGGTCATGTGGATGGTCATGTTGGCTTGGGGAATGGTCTGGGCTGTGTTCACAACTCTCTATAGTTTGTTATGGCCCTGGGCAGACTAGTTGCCATACCAAGTCATGATGTATCCACATAGGATGCTTTCTATGGTGCATCTATAAAAATTGGTAAGAGTATTTATGGACATGCCAAATTTCCTTAGCCTCCTGAGGAAGTAGAGGTGTTTTTGTGCTTTCTTGACTGTAATGTCAATGTGCATGGTTACTGCAGGGTTTGCTTGTTTTGTACATTGTGTGTACTGAGTGAATGGGCATGAAAGATCACTGAGTTAGCTCAGAGGCTCTGGTGACCAACTGAGATGGATGTTGCCTTTGAGTTGGCATGGAAGCTCTGAGGGACTATGGAGTGAGTATGTGGGCAAGTGAGTTGGCATTTCAGATAAAAGAACCACAGGTTGAATGAGTGGCAATGGCTAGGCTTTTGACAAGGTGGTGATGAGCAGCCTTCTTGAACCAACGCAGTCATGTGGTGTAGTTAAAACCCATGGTTAGGAAGGCAGTCCCAGTATTTTGACCCAGCAATTGTGAAGGAATGACAATACCGAGCCAAGTCAGGATGGTATGTGGCTGTGAGAAAAACTTGCTGATGGTGGTGCTCTTGCCTTCGAGATGGGAGAAGATCATGTGTTTGGAAATTGCTGTCAAGGAACCTTGGTGAGTTACTTCATGAGTTGGCCTGGAGGCTACACAGGACTCATGGGGAAATGGCTGGAGTCTTACATTGCCATGGGAGGGTGGGGTTGGGTTGGGGGGATTCATGCTGGCATGGTTAAGACACTTCAAAAGATTCCCAAAATCTAGATGGCTGTTCACAACTCTTCATAAGTCATAAGATATGGAAAAACTGATCAATTCAACAAACTCTTCAGGGAGATTGGAGAGTGTGACCTCACAATGAATTGGACCTCAAGAGTACAGGGTATGGGTTTGCCGTCTTTATTCTTATCCCATGGCAGTGAAACTTGGGGACTGGGTGGCTGGGGGTTTGGACAGTCAGCTCCTGCCCGCCATTTTGATTATTCTGACTCCAGCTATATCTGGACCTTTGTATTTAAAGAACAGAAATGGACCATTCACTCTGAATAGTCTGTGCCAATGTCTAATAACTTGAGGTTCTTTCTCAAGTATTTCAACTCAACCTTTTTCTTATGTTGTGGTCTGAAGTTGGCAATTTGGTGCCAGTATCTAAGTGACAATAAATGATCATTAAGGATAGTTCAGCTGCAATTAAATACCATTGATTCTTGTAAAACACAATAATGACATGGTGTTGCCCTGTTGGATTGAAATGAAAGGCTATGATAGGGAATGTTCCTGGGTTCCACTGACTGTTGTTCATTATGTCACCCTTCAAGTACACCTAGTCTGAATGACCATTTCTAAGACTGTCATTGCTGTTGCTGACATGGGTTCACATGGGGTCATCAACAGGAGCATAATCCACCCCAGCTTCCATTTCCTCTCCCCTTCTTTTCTGTGGCACATTGTGCTAACAAAATCCCGGGTGAGGTCAGCTACAAAGGTATCGACTGGGGATTGACCATAGATTTTCATGATTGGTATGAATCATTGAACACTGAAATTTCTAGCTGGTGATGATCGTTGGTAATCCTGGGAGATCTCTTTCTCGTGTTGAATTTTTCAGATTCTCCACCGTTCCTCACCCAATATTGTGAATGGAGGCAGGGAGGTAGTGAGATTGATGGGAATAATTTTGCCTCACCAGCCATGGGATCCTGGTCATGCAGCATTTGCTAGATGCAAGTCTCAAATAGACACATCCAATCTACCTGAATTAAACCCAAAACCGCATCTATCTTTGTCTTCATATTACTCCCAAGTGGGCGGCACGGTGGCACAGTGGTTAGCACTGTTGCCTCACAGCGCCAGGGACCTGGGTTCAATTCCCGCCTCAGGCGACTCTCTGTGTGGAGTTTGCCATTCTCCCCGTGTCTGCGTGGGTTTCCTCTGGGTGCTCCGGTTTCCTCCCACAATCCAAAAATGTGCAGGTAAGGTGAATTGGCCATGCTAAATTGTCCCTAGTGTTAGGTGAAGGGGTAAATGTAAGGGAATGGATCTGGGTGGGTTGCGCTTCGGTGGGTCGGTGTGGACTTGTTGGGCTGAAGGGCCTGTTTCCACACTGCAGGGAATCTAATCTGAGAGCTGGAAATATTTAACTGACACTTTCCTGCAGAGACAGGAATTCCGGATAACACTTGTCAAAAGCTTTGGAATGTCATGCCTGAGAATTGTGAGGGGAAGAGTCAAAACGTGTGGTGCTGGAAAAGCACAGCCAGTCAGGTGGCATCCAAGGAGCAGGAGAGTTAACGTTTTGAGCATAAGCCCTTCAGCAGGAGCTTGTCCAAAGGGTGCTGCTATTCCTATTTTAAACAGAGAATTTACCAAGATTTCTGAACAAACTATAGACTCCAATAAATTCAACATTGAAGGCTGTTCGGTTAGCAGAAATGTTATCCCATTGAAGACCTGCCACCATCCAACTCCAAGATTTGTTACCATCCAGAAGGACAAGGGCAGCAGATACATGGGAACACCAACCCTCGCAGGTTCCCCTCCAAGCCATTCATCATCCTGACTTCGAAATGTAACACTGTTCCTTCACTGCCACTGGGTGAAAATCCTGGAATTCCCTTCCTAAGGGCATTGTGGGTCAACGTACAGCACATGGACTGCATTGGTTCAAGAAGGCAGCTCACCCCCACCTTCTCCAACTCAACTAGGGATGGGCAATAAATACTGGATAACCAGTAACGTGAAGGAATCTCATCTCTTTAACTAACTCGGCAGGTCAGCTTAGACAGATTTTTCAGAGGAATATAGAAGGAAGAAGAAGCCATTTTTCCCCTTTCGGTTATTCTGATATTCCATTAGCTCAAGGCAGCTCTATATGTTAACTCCATCCATCCACATTTATAATTTCAGAACATAAGAACCAGGAACAGGAATAAGCAATTCAGCCCCTTGATCCTACTCTGCCATTAAAGACAATCATGGCTGACCTCATCTTGGCCTCAACTCAGTTTCCTGTCCATTCCCTATACCCCTTTAACCTATTACTAATTAAAAGATCGGTCTACCTCCTCCTTACAGTTATTCAGTATTCCATTCCAGTGTCCACCACACTCTGGGAAGTGAATTCCACAGATTCATGACTCTGAGAGAAAATGTGAGGTGTTGCATTTTGGATAGGCAAATCAGAGCAGGACTTCTACACTTAATGGTAAGGTCCTGGGAAGTGTTAATGAACAAAGAGACCTTGGAGTGCAGGTTCATAGTTCCTTAAAAGTGGAGTTGCAGGTAGATAGGATAGTGAAGAAGGTATTTGGGATGCTTTCCTTTATTGGTCAGTGCATTGAGTAGCCGTGTTGGGAGATCATGTTGCGGCTGTACAGGACATTGGTTCAGCCAAGTTTGGATATTGTGTGCAGTTTTGGTCTCCCTGCTATAGGAAGAATGTTGTGAAACTTGAAAGGGTTCAGAAAAGATTTACAAGGATGTTGCCAGAGTTGGAGGGTTTGAGCTATAGGGAGATGCTGAATAGGCTGGGGCTGTTTACCCTGGAGCGTCGGAGGCTGAGGGCTGACCTTATAGAGGTTTTTAAAATCATGAGGGACATGGATAGGATAAATAAACAAGGTCTTTTCCCCAGGGTAGGGGATCCAAAACTAGAGAGCATAGGTTAAGAGTGAGAGGGGAAAGGACAACCTTTTCACACAGAGGGTAGTGTGTGTAAGGAATGAGCTGCCAGAAGAAGTTGTGGAGGCTGGTACAATTACAACAGTTAAAAGGCATCTGGATGGGTAAATGAATAGGAAGGGTTTAGAGGGATTTTGGCCAAGTGCTGGCAAATGGGAGTAGATTAATTTAGGGTATCATGTTGGCATGGATGAGTTAGACCGAAGAGTCTGTTTCCACGTTATACATCTCTATGACTCTATGGGAGTAATTCTTCCTCATCTCTGTTTTAAATCTGCCAGCCCTGATCCGAAAGCTATGAATTCTCACTCTAGACTGCCCCCCGATGGAAACATCTGCTCCACTGTCAATCCCCTTTAGCATCTTATCTACTTTATTTAGATCTCCTCTCATTCTCCTAAACCCTAGCAACTATCGGCCTAAATTGTTCAACTTATCTTCATAAGACAGGCCTTTCATCACTGGAATTACCCTCGGGAACATTCTTTAAGCTACCTCCAATGTACATCCCTCCTCAAGTAAGGGACCAAAACTATACACTGCCTTCCATATATGGTCACATACCTTGTACAACTGCAACAACACTGCCCTACTTTGAAACTCTGCTCCATTAGCAATAACTGTTAAAATTCCATTTGCCCTCCCTATTACCTGCCAAACCTTCCTAAGTAGACAAGCAGGAGACTGGAAGAACACAGCGAGCCAGGCAGCATCAGGAGGTGGCGAAGTCAACATTTGAGATGGAACCCTTCTTCAGGACTGGAGGTGGGTGTAAGGGGAGCTGCAGATTAAGAGGGCGTGAGGGAGGGTTTTGGGTGGGGAGAGAGGCGGGGTGGTGAGGTAGGGATAGGTGAACACAGGTAGAGGGTACGGACTGGTTGGTCAATGAGAGGACTGAATCCGGTTGGTAGCTGGAAGGAAGGGTCAGTGAGAGGAATGGAAAGGAGGGGGAGGGCCTGGAAGAGAGTAGGGTGTTGGGAAGGGAGGCTATTTGAAATTGGAGAACTCAATATTGAGTGCTCCGGGATGTAGGTTGCCCAGGCAGAAAATGAGGTGTTGTTCCTCCAATTTGTGGTCTGATTCACTGTGGCAATGGAGGAAGCTGGGAATGGCCTGTGTATTGCTTCAACGACTTTAATTGTCTCAAATATTTCAATCAAGTCATCTATTAATCCCTTATTGTTGAGAGGATACAATATCAGCCTATGCAGCCTGTCCTTAT
This sequence comes from Chiloscyllium plagiosum, assembly GCF_004010195.1. Classification (NCBI taxonomy): domain Eukaryota; kingdom Metazoa; phylum Chordata; class Chondrichthyes; order Orectolobiformes; family Hemiscylliidae; genus Chiloscyllium; species Chiloscyllium plagiosum. The sequence goes on from NC_057733.1 coordinate 7,641,638, forward strand.
AACTAAACCCTTTCAGACCCAGGAGTCAGTTAGCTGAATTTGTGTGGCGCCACTTTGGGATCAGTGTATTATTCATGAGAAGGGTTTTGTGATGCAATGGTAACATCCCTACCTCTGGGATAGTAGGTTCATGTTCATGTCTCACCAGTCCTGTATATCATATGTCTAAGCAGATTGATTCAAATAATTATCATTCTTGGGGTGTCAGTTCAGAACTTAAAGATTGATTTTAAAAAAATGAAGTCCAACCAGAGCTTTATATAATTATTTTAAAAAACTTTCCTCTTTAACGTTTCAACTATTTTCAGATACAGGTTAACTTTTCAAAACCCTTAATATTTTTTGAACTGTCTCCTGGAATCTGCTGGTGAGAGCATCATGACTGACCTCAGTATCCCACTGGATCCAGAGGAAGGTGAAACTAAAGCAGCCAACATTTCCACTCCTGACCTTGTGTCCTCTGGGGGACAGAGAGTCGACGTGAATGTTCCATCAAGATCACAGGGTGGTGAACTCTGCCCAGTGCTCGCTGTCTCGATTCACATTGTTATAAAACCCTGCCCTTATAGAAAAGAAAGGATTTTATTACAAAGTGAACCAGCCACAGAATAGGTTTCACTGTCCCACCTGCTGACACACTGAGACAGGAAGTTGGTAAAACTAATGTCATTGTAGTGCTCCAATTGTGGTTGCTTCTTCCACACCTCCCTCCCCACTCCCCTCACTTCCCTCCCTCCTCACTCTCCTCACCTCTCTCTCTCCATCCCACTCACCTCCTTCCCTCCCCCTCCCCACACCTCCCTCCCCACTCCCCTCACCTCCTTCCTTCCCCACCCCCTTACATTTCTCTCTCCACACCCTTCACCTCCCCCATCACTTCCCTCACCTTCCTCCA
>NC_057733.1:7642875-7650785 GCF_004010195.1 Chiloscyllium plagiosum
TGTCTTTCTCTACCCTCCCCTGACCTCCCTCCCTCCCCACCCCCATGACCTCCCTCTCTCTCCACTCCCTTCACCTGTCCTGTCTCTCCACCCTCTATCGCTGCCCACTGGCTCCCCCATCTCAATGACCTCTCTCGCCACTCCCCAGCACACACTGCCTGGTGACTCTCCTGGCCATGCCCTCTCACCAGCTCCTCTACCACCCGTTGCCTGCCTTGGTCAGTAAGATCACCGGGCTCATATGCTGCAGTGCTAGTGTCCCTGCCTCTAAGCCCATGTGCCATCTGCTCCAGAAGTGTTTAATATCGTCTTGAAAGAGGTTGATCATAAAATATCTTCACTAAGATGGTTGCTGATCTAATTATGACTTTAGGCCTACTCTCTTGCCTGCTTCCCATAGCTCTCGACTCCCTTGTCAATCAAAACTGTGTTTCAGAGAGCCCCGATGACCCTCCTTCACTGTAAAAGGGAATTGCAAAGACTCTCTGGAAGGAAACAACTTCCTCCTCATCTCCAGCTTCAATGAGAACCCTCTTATTTCAAAACATGGCCCTTTATTTTCTAGATTTCCCCACGGGGGAATCATCTTCTGAACTAAAGAATTTTTCATTATTACCCATTGAGCAGGCTACCTCTTCCGAGGCAAATTGCAGGCACAGATGATCTACATCTTGTGAATTGTTTATTTAAATGTTTTTGCTTTGTTGTAATATAATATTCCCATACATCTGTTCCTCTCCTCATTGCAGGCTCTGGCTCCCTTTTCCAATCTGCTGGGTGGGTGGGGGGGCAGGGTCACTGCTATTGCAATTAGTCTAAAATCGTTTGTTTTGTTCACTCATGGGATGTGAGTGCCGATGGCTGGACTGGCATTTAATGCCCGTCCCTAGTTGCCTTGTAGGCAATGGTGGTGAGCTGCTTTCTTGAATTGCTGCAGTCCATGTGCCTGAGGTACATCCACAATGCCCTAAATTAATGACATATATTTAATTACTGATCCTTCCACATCATAAAACAAGGGAGTATGTGGGAGGAAATGTGGGAAGAGTACTCTGTTTTAAATTCACCCTTTTGTTGGCTTACATCTCTGAAATGTTCACTGAAAGTATTATTCCCATTGGGCAGGGACTCTGCCAGCAAGTGCAGTGTCATTGCTTAATGTGATAGAAGAGACAAAATGAGGATTGTTGGTGTGGAAGGTTGGGTTTGGTACAGTGCCCTTGACCCTGAGATACAAGGTTCATGGTATAAGACATAAGGGCTTGTGGACAAAACGCCAGGCTGACACTTAATTGGAGTAAGTTTCCATTCACCCAGTAATGAATATCAGAAAAACCCATCTGAATTCTTTATTCTTTCATGAGATATAGGCCTGCATTGTTGTCCATCCCTATATGCCCCTTCAATGTTGATTGCAATTTGGGCGACAGGGTGGCTCAGTGGTTAGCACTGCAGCCTCACAGCACCAGGTTCGATTCCAGCATCGGGTGACTATTGGTGTGGAGTTTGCACACTCCCCCCGTGTCTACGTGGGTTTCCTCTGGGTGCTCCAGTTTCCCCCAGCCATGCTAAAGTGCCCATAGTGTTAGGTGCATTAGTCAGAGGGAAATGGGTTGGGGTGGGTTACTCTTCGGAGGGTCAGTGTGGACTGGTTAGGCTGAAGGGCCTGTTTCCACACTGTCGGGTGTCTAATTTAATCTAATCTAATGGCTTGCTAGGCCATTACAATTGGATCTGGAGCCAGAGCAGATAAGGCCTTCAGTGGACATGAGTGAACCAGATAGGGTTTTACAACATTGTCATCATTAGACTTTCAATTTGAGATTGTAGTTTCCTGAGCTCAAGTTACACCATCAGCTGCGTTGGGATTCGGACCAGAACATTACCTGGGTCTCGAGATTACTAGAGCTGGAAAAGTACCAATAAGCCATCACCTCCAAGCCAGTGGTTTAGCAAAAATGGAGGAGTCATGAAAGGTAATAATGTACACTGTTCCCTCCAATTTCTGATTGCCTGCAGAGTCAAAGAAGTAGATCTAATGTACAAAAGTGATCTTTGCATGTCTTGCAAAGAGGAAGGGGTGTGAGGGTATAAAGTAGGTATGACAGATAGTCTCAAACCTGCCACGAAGGCAAGTCACTTTGATTTCTTTGTTGCGCACATGGCTTTTTAAGATTAACACGTGAGCGTACCTGAAAAGGAATGATGCTAATACGACGCTAATTTTACATGCACATTCTCGGTAGCTGCACAAATCATTCATCTGCACAGTTTAGTAGGACATTGGCTAGTGTGGTAACTTTGGGTTGGTCAGTGCATCAGTGAAAACCAATGCTGTCTTTTTTAATGATGTTGCAGAGAAGAAGCACGTAGGTGAGAAGTGGTGAGGAACTGGTATAGATCCGAGAGAGACATCAGAGGTAATGGTTCAAGAGCAGGAGGAGAACACATTTATATATGTGTGTAATTGTTTCTGTGTATAATCTGTCAGTATATAATCTATGTACATAGGTATCTGTGAATGACACATATGAGTATGTGTGTGACTGTATAATCTGCTGAAAAATGTTTACATATGTGTAGTTGCCTGTGTGTGTGTGCGTGTGTGCACTTGCATGTGTGTATGTTTTGAGATTTGGTCAGCAGTGGCTAGGCTTTGTTTAAACCAGATTCAAAGATTTTATTGCAAGCTAATGCAGCAGAACTCTTATAAAAGGTCAGTCTCTATGAGATTTCAGCTTTACAGTGGATTCAAATGAAAGTTCCGCTGGGACTCAGGAAACTATTTGTACTAATGAGAGGCTTTTAATAACCAACTCAGCAATAACAAAATTCTTCTGCACTGTTAGCTGAAGTAAAAGCAAAATGAATTAAGCCTTGGTCTGACAATTAACAAATGGGATTGGGTGCAATCATGGAGAGTTTGTTGTACTGAGCTGCAACTCGAGAACTGGAGGTCCAATGACCCATCATGAATTACAAGTTGGTAAATAGGGTTCTATCACTGAACAGAAAATGATGGGGATCTCTCTGATCTACATTTGGCGAAAACACATCCAGTGAAACTGAACAACCTCCAGCTAATGAAGGATGTGCAATGAGCACTGCTTTGTCCATTTTAACAAAACTATAATGTAAAGTGCAGTGATGTCTCCACTGAATTGCTGCTCTGGATAGAATCATAGAGCCATAGAGAATGGAAACAAACCCTTTGGTCCAACTCGTCCATGCCAATCAAGTTTCCCAAACTAAACTAGTCCCACTTGCCTGTGTTTGACCCATATCACTTTAATCCTTTCCTATTCATGTACCTGTCTGAATATCTTTTAAACCTTAACTATAGCTGCATCTACCACTGGCAGCTCATTCCACTAACGAACCACCCTCTGTGTGAATAAAGTTGCCCCTCAGGTCCCTTTTAAATCTTTCTCCTCTCATCTTAATCCTATGCTCCCTAGTTTTGGACTCCCCTACCCTTGAGAGAAGACTTCTGCTATTCACTGAATCTATACCCCTCATGATTTATAAACCTCGATGAGGTCACCCCCTCAACATCCTGCGCTCCAGTGAACAAGTCCATGCTTAACAAAACTCTCATGATAACTCAAACCAATTTACATAGAAACATAGAAAATAGGTGTAGGAGCCCTTTGAGACTGCTCCACCATTCAATATGATCATGGCTGACCATCCAACTCAGTCCCCATTTTCACTTTCTCTCCCACACCCTTTGATCACTTCAGCGCTAAGAGCAATGTCTAATTCATTGAAAGCATTCAACATTTTGACCTCAACTGCTTTCTGTGACTGCTAATTCCAAGGGCTCACCACTCTCTGGTTGAACAAACTTCATGTCAATCCTAAAATGGCCTAACCCATGTCCTTTAACGACGACCCTTGGCTGTGGATGTCAGAAATACAACATGGAGTAGATTATTCTGGACTTTGCCAGAGATGCAAAACTCACCTTACATGTCACCAATCAACTCTCTTCTGGGTCAGAAGACCATTCCAAATTTCCCTCTCGGGCTCTTGAAATAGTAGTACAAGCCTTTTTTGCATCCTCAAACCACATCAAGAAGCAATGACCCTGTTTCCAAGCAAGGCCTGGGTTCCATGTGGAGTTGATGAGCCATCATAAAGTGAGGCCATGTGCTTGGAAATAGGAGAGACTGGGGAGGGGCAGTCTGGAGCAGGGAAGGTAGGTGCTTCCTATCATCTGCCCAATAAACAGGCAGTCCCAGAGGGAAAGACCAGTAAAAAGAAGTAATACTTAGAAATGAAATACTGGTCATACTGGAGCACTGTTCCAAGGTATATAGTACAAGTTGGACCAGTATGTGTTAGTCACATGTTTTACTGGTTTTGTTTTCTGGATGGCATAAATATCAAAAGCTGCCTGCAGGCAACCCTGTTGATCCTCTGGAAGTGACCTTTGAACTATGAACCCTATGAAGTCAATATTGGCTGTGACTCTGTTTCCCTGTGTGAACTGGCCCATTGACTGGCACATCTGCTGACTGTTTTAAGCCAAGGTTCCTACCCAACCATGTGCCTGTATTGTTCTGCTTAGCCCTGAAAGTCACAAGCCTAGATTTTCATGGAAATTATGGAGAGTCTACAGCTTTTCCAAAAATGGAACCCAATTCCGATCCTTCTTTCCAACAGTTCCAATGTACACCAGGAGGGTAACTGCTCCCACAAACAGAAAACCCAAACTCAGTGAGGCCACTCGATCACATCAAGTTCTAACAGACCCCGTTGTCCTTGAAGTGGGACTGGAGACACAAATACTTTGAGTAGAAGCTGCAAAATCTGAGGTGCATCTGGGTCACCCATCGTCTGATCTGCTGGAGCTATGGATGCAAAATGCAACAAAACATCATCATCTTCACCTTGAACATTTTATGACTTCTTCAAAAGACTGATGATTCTTTCAAGTGGTTTTTAAATTGCATGATTCTTTTGCACACTCCCACTTCCCTGCTCTCATTTCCCTGTAGCCTTGCAAGTTCATTTCCTTTTCAATTGTCTGTCAAATTCCCTTTGCAAAATAACAAACAAATCTACTCCCACCACCCACCCTTTCAGGCAGCATGTTCCTGGATTGTAGCGCATTGTATTAAAATGAATTCCCCTCCTCCTGTCAATGCTTATTCACCAACTTCGCTTTCCTGTGGCCTCTGGTTTCAGACCTTCCCATCAGTGGCAATGGTTTCTCTTCCAAATCTATCATCGCCTTGCCTAGAAGAAGAAACAATTTAATAAAATTAATGATTGTGAAAGGAATAATGTTTAGGACTGCATTAAGCTCCAGCCAGTCTAAGGATTTCATAAGAGCTTCAGGGGGACAAAGGAAAATTAGTTCAGGATGTTGAGCGGGATAGACCTGTTGCCCTAATAGTCTCATTCCTGATGAAGGACTTTTGTCGAAACGTCGATTTTCCTGCTCCTCAGATGCTGCCTGACCTGCTGTGCTTTTCCAGTACCACTCTAATCTGGACTCTGATCTCCAGCATCTGGAGTCCTCACTTTCACCCTAATAGTCTCAGTCTATCTTACTAATATAACTTTGACGTGATTGCTATCAGGCAACAAGCTACATATTGTTTAAGGCGAAATCCTCTTCTCCTTAAGAATCATTAGTGATTTCCCTCAGCCATTGTAAACCAATCTTAGACCCAATCAAGGAGAGAGGATGGTGGCAGCAAATTAACCCGACCACAACAGGTAGTGGTTGGCTTCACTGCGAAACTGACTGTGTATGTCATGCCTTGTTATGTAGCTAATCTTGGAGCTGTCATTGTCAATCATATAGTCAACAGCCGAGTCTGAAGAGAAGACAGACCTCCCATAAGAGGGACATGCTCACATAGCACCAACAATCCAATAGCTTTCAAAGGCTGGGCACATGCGTGCTGCTCACTGTGTGAGTGCGTGCCAAGGCTGAGGAAGGGGAAAAGAACGATCCACCTGGGAATCATCAGCAGATTCGAATGTTGGCATACTTTATGAAGTCAACTCTCCTGATGCTTCACACTGTAGCCTGTCAGTCTGTCAGAGTTGCTTTCTAAGCGAATTTATTTTCCCTTATCTTGCACATCCATTGTGGTATGCACAAGCATTGTTATTGAAAGTAACAACTTGATCAAAATCTGCACTGAGGGTTCTGTAAGTATTTTTGTGCCAACTTCATAGAACTGCATGTACTTACAACTATTAATATTGTGTCTTTTTAAATATTAACTCAATATCCCTTGGACAAAGTGTCCCATTTCATTATATCCTCTATCCAAGCAAATTTATTTGTGAAGAATCATAGTTGGAATATGGGCATCACAGGCACGGCCAACATTGAGCATTCAGTGTTCTCTCGGAGGACCCTGAATCTGTGGAATTCCTTACCAAGGAGGACTGCTCAGGCTGCTTCATTAAGTATCTTCAAGGCATTTACAATTTTTAATTATTAAATGAAACAGAGGGTATGTGGAAAGGCAGAAAAAATGGAGATCTTGTTGAACAGTAGAGAACAGCCAATGGACCAAAAGGTCTATTTCTGCTTCTATGTCTTATGGTATTATGATGACCTATCCTTAAGGTGGTGATGCACCTCTCTTTCCTGGAGCAGTTGTCTTCCAGCATTTCAGCTTCAAGGTCTTGTTTCAAACTTCCCAGCTATCTTGTTCCCATTCAATTTTATGATAGTCTGTATTGATTGTCAGCTCATCTCTTAATAAGATTGGAAAATTGGTGGGCCCTTTTATTTTCTGGGTGACTTTTCTGTTTGATTTCGTGTATCGCTGGACATCGGAATGCATCTGGGAAAATTAACAAACAGTGAAATTCACAACTGAACTTGGAGGAACTGTTGGGCGAAGTTCACAGCACAGAATCAGATAAGTTAATTGTTGTTTTAAGTCTGTCCAAGTGAAAGGCTGCAGTAGTGAGTATAGTGGATTCTTTCTTGATTATACGTTTTCGGAGATAAGTCTCTTGATTAAACTAAACAGATAAGCCATAGCTATTAATTTAACCTTGGGCAGTGTTTGTAGAGGAATAAGATGGTGTTATTTTCTGGGTCTGTAGATGTGGGAGTTTAAAGAGAGTTTAAGGGTTACTGCGGATTATATCTGCCATAAATGCTGTTGGATGTGAATCTTATCAGATCGAGTGGATTGGTTGGAGAGACAGATAGAAGCGATGAGGAATTTGCAACAGCAACAGTATGTGATGGATGGCAGTTATAGGAAGGGGGGAAAGTCTCAGATACAGTCACATAGATGGGTTAACTCCAGGAAGGGTAAGCGAGGTAGGCAGCTAGTGCAAGAGTCTTTTGTGGATATACCCATTTCAAACAGATATGTTGGTTTAGAAAATATAGGGGGTGATGGATTCTCAGGGGAACATAGCACGAACAGTCAAGTTTCAGGTATTCAGACTGGCTCTAATGCAATGAAGAACATGCTGGCTTCCAAGAGATCAATTGTGTTAGGGGATTCTGTAGTCAGAGGTACAGACAGACGTTTCTGTGGCCAGCAGAGAAAAAGCAGAATGGCGTGTTGTTTCCCTGGTGCCAGGATCAAGGATGTCTCAGAGAGGGTGCAGAATGTTCTCACGGGGGAGAGGGGCCAGCAGGAGGTCATTATCCACATTGGAACCAACAACATAGGAAGGGAAAAGGTTGAGATACTGAAGGGAGATTACAGAGAGTTAGGCAGAAATTTAAAAAGGAGGTCATCAAGGGTAGCAATATCTGGATTACTCCCAGTGTTACGAGCTAGTGAGGGCAGGAATAGGAGGATAGAGCAGATGACTGCATGGCTGAGGAGCTGGTGTATGGGAGAAGGATTCACATTTTTGGATCATTGGAATCTCTTTTGGGATAGAAGTGACCTGTACAAGAAGGACAG
>NC_057733.1:7653548-7673548 GCF_004010195.1 Chiloscyllium plagiosum
GTGTTTGGTATGCTTTCCTTTATTGGTCAGAGTATTGAGTATAGGAGTTGGGAGGTCATGTTGTGGCTGAACAGGACATTGGTTAGGCCACTGTTGGAATATTACATGCAATTCTGGTCTCCTTCCTATCGGAAAGATGTTGTGAAACTTGAAAGTGTTCAGAAAAGATTTACAAGGATGTTGCCAGGGTTGGAGGATCTGAGCTACAGGGAGAGGCTTAACAGGCTGGGGCTGTTTTCTCTGGAGTGTCGGAGGCTGAAGGGTGACCGTATAGAGGTTTACAAAATTATGAGGGGCATGGACAGGATAAATAGACAATGTCTTTTCCCTGCGATGGGGGAGTCCAGAACTAGAGGGCATATGTTTAGGATGAGAGGGGAAAGATATAAAAGAGACCTAAGGGGCAACTTTTTCACACAGAGGGTGGTACGTGTATGGAATGAGCTGCCAGAGGATGTGGTGGAGGCTGGTACAATTGCAACATTTAAGAGGCATTTGGATGGGTATATGAATAGGAAGGGTTTGGAGGGATATGGGCTGGGTGCTGGCAGGTGGGACTAGATTGGATTGGGATATCTGGTCGGCATGGACGGGTTGGACCGAAGGGTCTGTTTCCATGCTGTACATCTCTATGACTCTATGACTCTACTGTTGTTCATACAAAACAGAACGATTCTTTTGTAAACCTGTAATTCAGTATTATGTATGTGTGTGTCCCAGCAGTATGGTAACTACATTAAGTGCTAAGCAGTCAGCACCATTTCCTCATATATGTTTTAATTATTGTTGCCTCTCAGATTTCCCCTCTTGAACATGAAACTATAGGCCAGTTAGTTCAACATCTGTCATTGGAAAAATGCTAGAGTCCATTATTACGGAAAAAAAAGCAAAAAATTGTAATTCCAAAAACTTAGTGTAATTAAACAGAGTCAACATGGTTCTGTGAAAGTGAAATCATTTTGACAAATTTTCTAGATTCTTTGAGAATACAATGAGCATAGTTGATAAAAAAGAATGGGTAGATGTACTGTATTTGGATTTTCAATTGGTGCTGAATAAAATGCCACATAAAGTTTTGCATAAGATAGCAGCTGACAGTAGTAGGGGTGATGTACTGGCATGAAGTGGGAATTGGTTAACACACAAGAGACAGAGAATAGGGACTAATGGGTCTTTCTTAGGTTGGAAAATGTAACTACTGGAGTGCCACAAGGATCAGTTGATTATTTATTATCCGTATTGATGACTTTGGAGAGGGAGGCAGAGTATAGGAGGATCTGGGTGTTCTTGAGCATGAAATGCAAGAAGTTAGAATGACGATGCAACAGGTAATTAAAAAGACACATGGAATGTTGGCCTAAGTGCTGGGATTTGAAATTTAAAAATAGGGAATGTTATTATACCTGTACAGGGTGCTGGTGTAGCCATACCTGGAGTTCTGTATGTGGTTTTGATCCTTGCTTTATGAAAGCAAGTATCCTGGCAGTATACGCTATAGAAGAGAAATTCACTCGGCTAATTCCTGGGATGAAGGGGTTGACTTATCAAGGATGGTTAGACCTTTATTCATCAGAGTTTAAAAGAACGAAGGAGTGATTTTATTGATCTATTCTTCGGAGAGGGCTTGACCAGGTGGATGTTAAGAAGATGCTTCTACTAAGGCTGTGTGTTGACATTTTCTTTGTCTTTCTTCATGTTCGAGGCTGGAGTGGAGCTTTGGCACCATGGTTCGGGATTCTGGGCAGCGGTGGGAATGATGGGAGCAGGGAACTCCTGGTGACGCTAGGGTTGGAGCCTGAACTGTTGATGGTGGTACCCAGAGTGGGGACTCCCTGGCTGCAGTAGGCCCAGAGTGGGGACTCCCTGGCTGCAGTAGGCCCAGAGTGGGGACTCCCGGCATATCAATAAGGCAGCAGCAGCAATGGAGTCAGGGTCTCTTGGGAACTAAATGATGTTATTACTGTACACAGAGCGGGAACTCCTTCAGGTGCAGAACACCTTGCAGAAATCCTGAGGCCGTGCTTGAGAGCCAGTTTAAGAGAAAATGAACTCTATTTAAGTAATTTTTTCTTATTATTTTTATAGTGCAAAATGGCACCAGATTGTGGTGACCAAATGCTTTTCACTGTATCTTCCTAAATGTATGTGACAGTAAGGCAAAAAATCCTGAGTATGCTAATTGTCATACTAACAACTAGTTTAAGATAATCATAGAAGAGAACCATAGCACCCCTGAAGTGCGGAACCGGCTATTTGGCCCAGTGCATCTACACAACATCCCAATCAGACCCATACCCAACCTGTGCCCATAACCCCACATTTACCCATGTGTTTGTGGCTCAGTGACCTGTTCCTGCCTTCCCCATTGTATCCTTTGATTCCTTTAGTACTAAGAACAATATCTAACTCCTTCTTGGAAACATTCAATATTCAGGTTGCTGTGTAGCACCTGAGAGGAAATGTTGATCACATGGTTGAACTGACCTCTCACAATCTGCAGCAGGACCAATAACAACAACATGAGCTGAAAATGTGTTGCTGGAAAAGCGCAGCAGGTCAGGCAGCATCCAGGGAGCAGGAGAATCGACGTTTCGGGCATGAGCCCTTCTTCATGTCCGAAACGTCGATTCTCCTGCTCCGTGGATGCTGCCTGACCTGCTGCGCTTTTCCAGCAACACATTTTCAGCTCTGAACTCCAGCATCTGCAGTCCTCACTTTCCCCAATAACAACAACATGCCAATATCCAGCACCAGTAAAGCAATGACACATCCTGAAGTGCTTCACAGCAATACACCTGAGTTATATCAGACAGATAAAGTAGGCTTATGAGGAATATTTTAAAAGAGGGAGAGAGAGAGAGAGGGGGAAGAACATTAAGAGTTTATCAAGCTTACCATCCAGAGAACTCATTCCCACCCACATTTTGATGAACAACAATTCCAAATGCAGCATTGATGCTACATTGGTAAAGCTTATTAACAAGCTCAGGGCATCCCAAAGTGTTTTCCAACCAACAAAATACTTTGGAATTATTCTCATCCACGGTCATTCAGTGGAAGCCAATTCAGTCACTCGATTGGTGCTGGGACTGGAATGGAGGGATATGGGCCAGGTTTTGGTAGGTGGGACTAGATTGGGATGAGATATCTGGTTGGCATGGACGGGTTGGACCGAAGGGTCTGTTTCCATGCTGTACATCACTATGACTCTATGACCGAGAACATTTAGCCTCAGTTAGATGGAACATGACCAAATTGCTTCCATGCTCTTGGCTGCTAACTTATTCAATTGGTTTCACTTACCTTTTATCTTTTACAAAGACATGTTTAGATTTAACTTGTTTCCTGCAATATTTGAAGTATTCAATCTTAGAAATAATTGGCTCAGCTCAATTTGATCAATTTCCTCCTTATTTTCAAAGTTTGCTCTCCCCAAGAAAACAAACTCAATTTGTTTCAATGTTCCTTGTAACATACCATTGTTAATTCGGATTTAATCCTGAGGGAGGTTTTATAGACCATCTATTATCCTCACCTGTGCAGTGGATCCCAATTCACCATTGCATATTTAGTGTCAAGATCACAGAATCAGCCAGTCGAACTAAGTGGTGTTTTTAGCTTTGGTAGTTCTGGGTTAAGGAAGCAGAGAGCTGCTAGAGTCCCTACTCCTGGTTGCTATGTTGTGTGGTGATGTTTAGCATAGCAAATTGAAAAATAGGAGCAATGGTAGGCCAGTAGGCCCTTGGAGCCTGATCTGACATTTCGAATCATGGAGCTGTGTGGCATGGAAACAGACCCTTCGGTTTAATCTGATTTGGTTCATCATTCAACACAGTCCCTTGTTCCCGATTCCTCCCTCATATCCTTTGATCCCTTTATCCCGAGAACTATATCTAAATTCTTCTTGGAAACATTCAGTGTTTTGGTTGATAACAATTGCAAAAAAGACCCTGAATGTCCAGTTGCCTGCCATTTTAACACCCCACCCTGTTCCCTGGCCAACATCTCTGTCTCAGCCTTGCTGCAGTGAAGCTCAGTGCAAGCTGGAAGAACAGCACCTCATTTTCCACTTGGGCACCCTGGAGCCTTCTGGACTCAATATTGAGATCAATAACTTTCGGGCTTGAGCTTTCCCATGTCCTTAACCCAATGCCCAGTAACCAGGCCTTGTTATCTGCTATTACACAACACTCGCTGTTAGCCCCCAACAGTCCCCCCATTCACAGGTATTCACCCTCCTAGCCAGATCAGTATCAACCCCTTTGTCTGACCAACTCACCTTCCCTTTCTTTGGGCTCCATCCCCACTTATCATTTACTCCTCACACCCTTCCCCCACCCTATCTTCTGCATATAAACCGACATTTTCCCGAGATACCATCAGTTCTGAGGAAGGGTCACTGGACCTGAAACGTTAATTCTGATTTTTCTTCACTGATGCTGCCAGACCTGCTGAGCTTTTCCAGCAATTTCTATCAATGTTTTGGTTGCGCAGTCCTGTACTATTGAGTGGCTCCCAACCCTTCTGCAAGGATATCCGACAATGGCTTCAACAGTCGAGCAGTCAATTATGTTATGACACGAGGTAAACCCTTCTGCTAATTTAAACCAGCCACACAGAAAAGATTCACTCTGTGCTATAATCTGTTAAAATTAGAGAGGCAAAGAAGTATCCCAGAGGTAAATATTTAAAGTGAAAATTAACAACTTTATTTCTTTAAGTCAAACAGAGAAAATTAACTATTAACTATTTACAACGCCTTTCTCTTAAACCTATCTTTTACCTCACCCTCAACAATACTACTCTGATAAAATGCCCAATTATAATTTACAAAGAAAAATCAAGTTTCAAAACCAGTCAGCTTTGCCGAGTGTCCTCTGTAGATTTTCCTCTGTCTTCTTTTCTTCTCCTTAGGGTTTCTGCTTTCCAGGTCTTTGATAGATAAAGGTACCTTTAAGAGAGCAGATCTTTCTGCGACCAGTCTCTCTAGTTGTTGGTGTTAGCTGCTCTTTGCCGCTCTGGGTAACTGTTCAAAATGTCTGATACTATACCCCAAAACATCGGATCATTTCATTGCTTTCAATATTGTCAAAATATTAAATTCAAACGTGATTGGAGTTTGGTATCTTGGGGCAAAATGTAAATCAATTGGCTGAATTTGAATTTGTTTTTGTATCCAGGCAACACAGCTCTTAGCTAGTTGTTTTGATTGAACATTACATTGTTACCTTGTTCTGGACTCTGTTTCCCTAAGTCCTTGCTAGCTTTTCAGTTGTCTTAAAGGTATAGTACCCCTACATCTTCATAACAATTAACACAAACAGTGAATTTAAGAATAGCTATATGGGGTAGTGTACTGGTGCATAGTTAGTCAAAGGAACACAGTGCATTTCACAAGCCCAGAATGTCTCAAAGCATTTTACAACCAATGAAATGCTTTTGAAGTGTAGTGAAGTATGCACAGCAAAATCCCACAAAACAGCAGTTGGTTTGTTATACTGATTGAGTCATCAGCACGGAAAACCTGCTGCTCTTTTTAACTGCAGTGCCGTGCAATCTTTGATGTCTTTCTGAGCTCGATGACATGACCTTGGTTTCAAACTACAGCAGCTGGGACAATGTTCCTTCAATGCTTGACTGAAGTGTCAGTCTACATAATAGTGTCAAGCTCCTGGAGTGGGGCCTGATCCAGCTCAGTATAAAATCCAGCATCGTCAGGAGCAAGGGGAACAACTTACAGACAAACAAGTGCTTGGTTTGCTTTTTGACCCTATTAGCATTACAGTTTCAGTCCCGTCTCCCTGCTCCAGGCCTCAGCTGGTCTGCCAGGGTGATTTGAGTGGATTTGGTAACTGCAAGTTTTTAAATTGCAGTGGCAATTGGTGACATTGCTGCCTTTCCCCCAAAGCCCAGCACTCTGCTGAATGGTCAGGGAATGATTATATGATGCACTCTTGTACGTTGCACTTCATTGTAATATGCCCAGTCATCTCAGTCCCTCACTGTACACCCAGTGTCACGGTCATTGAAGAGGGATTGCGTGGTTAGAGCTAACGGGGGATTAATTTTTTTTTTTCATTTTAACAGGTTAATTCTAAATGAGACCTACTTTTCCCTTTGTAAACTAATTCTCTGTCTGCCATTTTCCCTGGCCTTGTTTCTGAGAGTTGGTCCATGATTACGAGTAAAGAATGGTGTGGCTTGTCATTGCCTTCTGCAAAGTAGGATGCTGCCTGAACTGCTGTGCTCTTCCAGCACCACTAATCCAGAAATTGTCTTCTGCAGGCTAGCTTTTTCTAAAATTAATTCATGGGATAAGAGGGTTGCTGGCTAGGCCAGCATCTATTGCTCATGAAGTCAGCCACATTGCTGTGTGTCTGGAGTCACATGCATGTAGGCCAGACTAGTTAAGGATGGCAGTTTCCTTCCCTAAAGGATATTGATGAACTAGATGAGTTTTTTTCTGACAACTGATTAATGAATTTAATTAAGAGTCATAATTCCAGATTTCTATTTCACTATCTGCCATGGCAGGATTTGAACCGAGGTTCCCAGAGCATTACCTGGATCACTAGATTAACAGTCCAGTGGTAATACCACTAGACCATCACCTCTCCTCAACTTCCCCTAAGATGACCAGGAGACTGTCCCACACTTACCAGCTGCCATTAGGTGTACTGGATGGGTTTATGTATTAACAAATAACCCGTCTAGCCACACTAGAAACAAACCTTCACAGTTATCAACAAGTCCTGGTCTGGGACTTGAATCCAGACCTCTAAGTGTACAGGTCAGGACACCACAATGACTCTTTTGCTTTAATTTAGTTCTTCAAAATCATCTGCCTTATTCAATCCTGTAAATAACTAAAAGAGAATGCTTTTATTCAGCTCAACCTTTCCAATGTTCTTCTAACCAATCTCCCATTTTCCATCTGCTGGCAACTTGGATTTATCTAAAGTGGGCCACGTACTAACTTGGACCAAAACCCCTTCCCCATCAGCCCTGCCTTACTATCCAAGATTGACTTTTGGTCCAGCAATGTCTGGATTTAAACATTTTCATTGATTCTTTCATATCTCTTAAGAGCCTTACCCCTCCCTCTTTCCATAGCTCCTCCAGCCCTAACAGCATTGGAAATATCTATACTCTTCCAATTTAAATCCAAGCCCTTTTCCCTGTTTACTGATTTGCAGCTTGTCATCTATTTTGGTACTTGACCCAATTTACGGCCCACGTTTGGATATTAACCATGTGACCATTTTGCAGAACCTTGCAGAAGTACAGACACATTTATGATCCTTCATAAAACCCCTTACAGCAAGGAAGCAGGACATTCAGACCATCGGATCCACACCGACCCTCCGCAGAGCATCTCACCTAGACTCCCCCCCCCACCCATCCCTGTAACCATACACGTCCTATTGCTAACCCATCTAGCCTAACCCATCTAGCCTGGACGCTAGGGGTAATTTAGCACTGTCAACTCTGCACATCTTTGGATTGTGGGAGGAAACCCAGATGAAACCCACACAGACATGGGGAGAATGTGCAAACTCCACACAGACAGTCGCCTGAGGCTGGATTCGATCCTGGTGATGTGAGGCAGCAGTGCTAACCACTGAGCCACCGTGCCGTGATCCTGTGATCCTTATAGACTCTTTTTGTCAACTCTGTAAACAATTCAATGAAATTGGTTAGTATGACCTTTCCTTTTGAGATCCAATCTGATTGTTTCTGTTTTCGGTATTTTACATGTTGATTGTATGATCTCCTAAGAATTGTAGCTGGCAGGGTCTTCACTTATTGAAGTGAATCTCTTGATGTGCTTTTATAGTCCTTCTTCCACACCAACTCCCAGCAGTGCCAGATATCATTGAATGTCAATTGGATGTTATTGATTAAATTCTCTGTTACGCATTTGAAATGGATGAAAATGAATATTATAAAGGTTGAATCATTGCTACATTAATGCCTGAAAAACCAAAATAAATCCAAATCAATCTTTCAGCATGTTATTTCCTGTACTATATGTCCAGAGAACAAGAAAAAATAGAAAATAATAGATAAACAATGGAGTCCTGTGGTAGCAGCTCTACCTCTGAGCTTACAGCTCAAGTTCAATCCTACGCCAAGACTTGTTGGCTATTGAAGGTGCATTTGTAACAAGGCGAAACAAGTTGATGTCATCCTGTCAAGCTTTCCAAAGCACTTGAGAACAGGCGATAAGGCAAGGAGAGATCGTGTTAGCCATTCTGCAGCAGACATAGTCAAACCACTACTTGACTTCACCCATATGAGGTGGACGGGCAATGAATAATGTGACAGAATCAGCTCATTGCCTGACAGTGAACAAATATTCAGTAAACAATATGGTGGCATGGCAGCTCAGTGGTTAGCACTGCTGTCTCACAGCGCCAGGGACCTGGGTTCGATTCCAGCCTCGGGCGACTGTCTGTGTGGAGTTTGCACATTCTCCTTGTGCCTGTATGGGTTTCCTCCTGTGGTCCAAAGATATGCAGGTTAGGTGAATTGTGTGTGCTAAATTGCCCATAGTGTTAAGGGATGTGTAGGTTAGATGCATTAGTTAAGGGTAAGTGTAGGAGGGTGGGTTACTCTTCAGACGATTGGTGTGGACTTGTTGGGCTAAATAGTCTGTTTCCACATTGCAGGGATTCCATGATACAATACTATTCATTACCTATTGAGGTCAATAGAGTGTTTTTTAAAAAAACGAAATACAAAACAACTCCTGAGGTTCTTGATTGAAATTCAGCCCACAGGAAGCTGGGTAACCTGGCAGAAGATCAATCGGAAATGTGATGAATGAATTTCAACACATGATACAAAATCAGTCTATTCACCTGAGGAGCAACGGTTCTATCTATTATGGGGGGGGAGAAATGGTAAATAACTACAGAGGTAAGAGACAACCTAACTATATTCATTAGAATTTAGAAGAATGAGAAGAGATCTTATGGAAACATAAAAAATTATGAAGTGAATGGATAAGATAGAAGCAGGGAAGTTGCTTCCACTGGCGGCGAAACTAAATCTAGGGGCATAGCCTCAAAATAAGGGGGCGAGAAGATTTAGGGTGGCATGGTGGCTCAGTGGTTAGCACTGCTACCTCACTGTACCAGGGACCAGGGTTCGATTCCAGCCTCCTGCAACTTTTTGAATTTGCACATTCTCCCCGTGTCTGTGCGGGTTTCCTCCAGGTGCTGGTTTTCTCCCACAGTCCAAAGATGTGTAGGTTAGGGTGAATTGGCCACGCTAAATTGCCCATTGTGTTCAGTGATGTGTAAGTTAGGGTGAATTGGCCATGCTAAATTGCCCATAATGTTCAGGAATGAGTAGGTTAGGGTGAATTGGCCACGCTAAATTGCCCAGTGTTCAGGGATGTGCAGGTTAGGGTGATTTGGCCACGCTAAATTGCCCATAGTGTTCAGGAATGAGTTGGTTCGGGTGAATTGGCCATGCTAAATTGCCCATAGTGTTCAGGGATGTGTAGGTTAGGGTGAATTGGCCATGCTAAATTGCCCATAGTGTTCAGGGATGTGTAGGTTAGAGTGATTTGGCCACGCTAAATTGCCCATAATGTTCAGGGATGTGTAGGTTAGGGTGAATTGGCCATGCTAAATTGCCCATAGTGTTCAGAGATGTGTAGGTTAGGGTGAATTGGCCACGCTAAATTGCCCATAGTGTTCAGGGATATGTAGGTTAGGTGCATTAGTCAGGGGCAGATATAAAGTAATAAAAAATGGATTTGGGTGGATGCTCTTTGGAGGGTCGGTGTGGACTTGTTGGGCCGAATGGCCAGTTTCCACACTGTCGGGATTCTAAGACGAAGTTGAGGAGGAACGTCTTCACCCAAAGGTTGTAAATCTGTGGAATTCCCTGCCCAGTGAAGCAGTTGAGGCAAAGATCGATGGATTTTAAAACAGTAAAGGAATTAAGAGTTAAGATGAGCGGGTGGGACTGAATCCAGGAAAAGATCAATTGTGATCTTAGTGCAGGCTTAAGGGGCCAAGTGGTCTATTCCTGCTCCTATTTTTTATATGCTGAAACTAAAAGGAAAAGCAAACAAAAAGCAAAATCACTTAATCTAGCAACCAGGAGTGATGTAAGAAGTAACAGAAGGGTGATACAGCTCTCTGCTGCAACTGGAGTTCTCTTCCAATAGTTTGACTGTTGCAGACATAATGGGCTGAAGGGCCTGTCTTGGTGCTGTACATCTCTGTGACTCAATACTAGGGCTACAGAAAAGGAATATGAAAGGCAATTTACAAAGACTATCTGAAGCAACATATTATTCTAGCAATTATGTTGCAGAGCAAAAAAAAGTGATCAGAAGCAATTCGGTCTCCTTGAACACTGGTAATGAAAAAAAAGACAGACATACTGAATACTTACACACTACCAATATTTACAGTCAAGGAATATTAGCAGGCAGCAGTTTACAGTAGTAGGCATAATCAAAATCCTACGGAAATTAATATTGAAGCAGGGATGGGAATTAACCAAATTTAATAGTGATGATGAATTTTGTGGCACAAAAGATAAATTCTCAGTGCCAGACAATTTCCTACCCAGACAGGATTCGGAATGAAATAAATGACAATACTGCAGATGCCCGAATTATAATTTTCCAAGCTTCCATAATTTCAGGAACCAATCCTTTAGATTGGTGAATTGCACGGATCTCTCCCTGTTTAAGAAAAAAGTGTTGAAAGGGAGAGAGACAGAGAGAAAAAAAGAACAAGGGAATTAAGTTAGCCTAATAATTAGATTAGATTAGATTACAGTGTGGAAACAGGCCCTTCGGCCCAACAAGTCCACACCGACCCGCAACCCACCCATACCCCTACATTTACCCCATACCTAACACTACGAACAATTTAGCATGGCCAATTCACCTGACCTGCACATCTTTGGACTTGGGAGGAAACCGGAGCACCCGGAGGAAACCCACGCAGTCACGGGGAGAACGTGCAAACTCCACACAGTCAGTTGTCTGAGGCAGGAATTGAACCCGGGTCTCTGGCGCTGTGAGGCTGCAGTGCTAACCACTGTGCCACCGTGCCGCCCTTATCTGTGATCAGACCATCTTGTGAAGTACTAATAAAGGAAAGTGTGACCGAAGTGTGAAGTGAGAGCCAGGTAGATTTAGAAAAGGTATACCCCCAGGCCTGCCTAAAGTAATGACAGGGGCAATCTTTGCTTGCTAGAACTTCCAGAAGGGTATTGAATAAAATCCCTCGTAATAGATTACTATCTAATGTATTGATTTAATGACTAGTATCCTGCAAAGACCTGTGTTGGGCTTTAACTATTTGCTGTTTCTTTCACAGAGATGATGGAATGGAGAGTCACATGTCGATGTTTGCCATGAGAAATTGAAACAGCTAGATGTATCAGAAGCTGCAGAGATGATGGTCCCTGACAATAGTGCTGAAGATCTGGACTGCAGAATTAGCCAGGACAGTTACACCCATTGGCAGCTCTCTGGCAATGGGGAAGATTCTCCAGGTATCTCCTATCCTGGATGAAAAGAAGGACAAATCTAACCCAGTTAATTACTGCCTTATCAGTCAACACTTGCTCCACAGCAAACTGATGAAAGAGATTGTTCACAGTGCAACTAGCAGCCCTCGTTTAGCAATAACCTGCTCACACATGGTTTTTGTTTCGAGTGATCCTGGTCTCATTACAGACTTGGCTCCAACATGACCGAAAGAGCTGAATTCCAAAGGTGATGTGAGAGAGACTGACTTTGACACCAAGGTAGCATTTGACTGACTGTGACATCAGAAATCCCTGGCAAAATTGGTATCAAAGGAATCGGGAGAGGAGGGGGTGTGATTTGTTCATGATATGTGAGTATTGCTGGCACATATTGTCCATCCTTAATTACCATGGAGAAAGTGGTGATGAGTTGTATAGTTGAGGTGCAGGGACCCCCATAATGTTGGTAGTGGGGAATCAGTGATGCTACAAGCATTGAATGTCAAGAAGCAGGAGTTACATTCTTTCTAATTGCGATTATAAGACAAAAGATCATAAGATGTTGGAGCAGAATTAGGCCATTTGGCCCATCAAATCTGTTCTGCATTTTAATCATGACTGATGTGTTTCTCAATCCCGTCTCCTGTCTTCTCCCATAACCCGAAATCCCCTTACTAATCAAGAACCTAGTGGCCTCTGTCTTCAGGACAATCAATGACTTGACCTCCAGACGCTTCTGTGGCAATAGGTTCCACAGATTAACTAAGGTCTGATTGAAGAAAATGCTCCTCACCTCAGTTCGAAAAGGTCATCCAATCACACTGAGGCCTTAGTCTCTCCAATCAGTGGAACATCTTTTCCATGTCCATTCTATCCAGGCCTCTCAGTAATCTGGAAATTTCTATCAGATTCCTCCCTCACCTTTCAAAACTCCATTGAGTTCAGACCCAGGGATGTGTGAGGATGGGGGTGGGGCAGTATGTGTTAATCTGCAGAAGGTACTCTTCCCACATTGACGTAATGCCCTGAGACTTCATGGGGTCAGGAGGACTCCCTTGACTGTATATGACTGCACAGGGTTGAGAGTGTGTTGCTGGAAAAGTGCAGCAGGTCAGGCAACATCCAAGGAGCAGGAAAATTGACATTTTGGGCCGGAGCTCTTCATCAGGGAATGAGGCTGGGAGCCTGAGGGGTGGACAGATAAATGGAAGGGGGTTGGGGCTGGGGAGAAGGTAGCAGAGAGTGCAATAGGTGGATGGAGGTGGGGGTAAAGATGATGGGTCGGAGAGGAGGGTGGAGTGGATAGGTGGGAAGGAAGATTCACAGGTGGGACAGGTCATGAGGGCAGTGCTGAGCTGGAAGGTTGGAGTTGGGATAAGGTGGGGAATGGGGGGAAATGAGGAACCTGGTGAAGTCCACATTGATGCCCTGGAGTTGAAGTGTTCCGAGGCGGAAGATGAGGCGTTCTTCCTCCAGGCGTCGGGTGGTGAGGGAGCGGCGGTGGAGGAGGCCTGCATGTCCTTGGGGCAGAGTGGGAGGGGGAGTTGAAATGTTCGGGCACGGGGTTGATTGGTGCGGGTGTCCCGGAGATGTTCCCTAAAGCACTCTGTGGGAAGGCATCCTGATTCCCTAATGTACAGGAGACCGCATCGGGAGCAACGGACACAGTAAATGACATGTGTGGAAGTGCAGGTAAAACATTGATGGATGTGGAAGGCTCCTTTTGGGGCCTTGGATGGAGGTGAGGGGGGAGGTGTGGGCGCAGGTTTTACAATTCCTGCGGGGGCAGGGGAGGGTGCCAGGAGGGGAGGATGGGTTGTTGGGGGGCATGGACCTGATCAGGTAGTCATGGAGGGAATGGTCTTTGCGGAAACCGGATAGGGGTGGGGAGGGAAATATATCCCTGGTGGTCAAGGAGGTTGAACAGTTCATAAATTCCACAAACACATTCCACCCCAACCTCAAATTTACCTGGACCCTCTCTGACACCTCCCTCCCCTTCCTAGACCTCTCCATCTCAACACTGACGTTTTTTACAAACCCACTGACTCCCACAGCTACCTGGATTACGTCTCCTCCCACCCTACCTCCTGCAAAAATGCCATCCCGTATTCCCAATTTTCACCTCCACCAGGAGGACCAGTGCCACCACAGCACACACCACATGGCCTCCTTCTTTAAAGACCAATGTTTCCCTTCCCACATGGTTGAAGATGCCCTCCTACACATCGCATCCACGTCCTGCACATCCACCCTCAAACCCCACCCTTCCAACTGCAACTGCAACAAGGACAGAATCCCCCAGTCCTCACCTTCCCCCCCTACCAACTTCTGCATAAACCGCATCATCTGCCGACATTTCCGCCACCTCCAAACGGACCCCCCAACAGGGATATATTTCCCTCCCAACCCCTTTCCACTTTCCGCAAAGACCGTTCCCACCGTGACTACCTGGTCAGGCCTGATCCATCTGACCTGCACACCTTTTGGGCTGTGGGAGGAAACCGGAGCACCCGGAGGAAATGTACGCAGACACGGGGAGAATGTGCAAACTCCACGCAGGCAATCGCCCGAGGGTGGGATCGAACCCATGTCCCTGGCGCTGTGAGACAATAGTCCTGTCCAACTACAGGCTGACCAATGTTTGTTTAGATGTGAACTACTTAGATGCTATGTAATTTATATAAATGATTCATGCACGTGACTGCCTATTGAAACCAGCAATTGAAATGCTTGTGATTACTCACATGAATGCACACAAACCAAACCTTTAGTTAATCAACATGTTGAGAGGCAGCGAGCAGATTGCAGCCAAATGAAACAATTGTCCCTGGTCATTAACTAGCAGATTAAATGAGAGGCAACAGCTTAACACATGGCAACAAATCCACAAAACATTGTTGGTGCTGGCATCTAATAGGCTGGTTATACTAACAGTTGCTGTGTGCATTCAGCTCCTGATCAGACCATTCAGTCCAAACTGTCCATCTTTACGATTCTACTGCTCTCACTCTGCATCACCTAAAGCTATTTACGCATCCTTCTGGCTTCTTTCATCCTTCATGCACATATTTATCCACCCCTAAATCCACCTAAGCTTTTTGCCTCAGTTACTTCTTGTGTACCAGCTGAAGTTGTTAATCTTCTCTACTATAACACAGCTGCTGGATCAGTTTGTAAATGTACTGCCAAGATGGAACAGGTCTGTACAGAACAGGCATGGAGTTATGAATAGGACAATTTGCCTCAGCTCACTACACGATATTATCCACTTTCTGCTGTTAAATATAATGTGAGGAGCTTCTGGGGAATGACGAAAACCAATTCTGTCTGCGGTACCCTCTGTGGTGGTCTTACTATCTGGGTTTGCGCACAACTAATTTTGCATGAAGAATACATATTTGACAAAGTCACTCTTTATATCTTCACCTAGTTTAATCCATAGCCATAGTGTAACTCTTTACGATCTCTCTTCCTGTAGTATTTCTGAAGATTAGCCTTCTGCTATTATTGTTGACACTTAATCAGTTATTCTATGATCTCGTTTTCCAACAAGCTAATTAGATAATTTCCTGTAGATGATGCACTGACCATGATGGGTCAAAGTACCTCGCTGATACCTCTTGAACACAGGAATATTAGATTTTGCCTGCAATCCTCAGTGTCCAGTGGGATGGAATCTCTTACACCCGGGAATATGTTGGGTTTCCACAGAAAATTGTGAGTTGGAAATAATAGTTGTGATTTCAAGTGTAATTCTGAACTTGAGTTAGAACAAAGATATGAATTAGGAGCAGAAGTAGACCATTCAGTCCATCAAACCTATTCCTCTATTCAATAAGATCATAGTTGATTTGATTGTGGCCTTAACTCTATATCTCCTTCTTTTACTAGCTCCATACCCTGTGACTACTCCCTTATAGTGAAAAATCTACCCACCTCTGCCTTGAAACCATTCAATGACTATGCTGCCACTGTTCTGTGGCAAAGAAAATTCGGCAGACCTACAGCCCTGAGAGAAAAAGAACATCTAATCTCCACCTTAAATGGGAGACCCCTTAATTTTAAATTATCTCTCTGAGTACTAGTCTCGGCCATAAGGGGAGATATCTTTTCAACATCTTTTAAGATCACCTTGATTCCCCTGCCTGAAAAGAGTCTATTCAAAAAATATTCAATGATCCCACATCCATCACCTTCAGAAGCAGAGAGTTCCTAAGTCACTCAATCTTCTGAGAGAAAAGGTTTCTCCCGATCTCCGTCCTGAAGGGACGATTCCTAGTTTTAAATCTGTCCTCAGTTCTGCACTCTCTCACAAGCTAGATGAGCCCTAATTGCTGGGTGGCTCAATGGTTAGCACCGCTGCCTCACAGAACCAGGGAACCAGCTTTCATTCCACTCTCAGGCGACTATCTCTAAGGAGTTTTCATATTCTCCCTGCATCAATGCAGGTTTCCTTTGAGTGCTCTGGTTTCCTTTCACAGTCCAAAGCTGTGTAGATTAGGTGGACTGGCCATGCTAAATTGTCCCGTAATGTGCAGGCTCAGTGGAAAATGCAGAGTAACAGGGATAGAATGGGGGTGCAGGATCTGGATGGGATGGTCTTCTGACGGTTAGTGTGGACTCGATGGGTGGAATGGCCTCTTTCTGCATTGTAGGGATTCTATGAAAAGCAAAGATCATTCAGGTTCTTATGCACTTCAATCAAGTTTAACCCTACTCAGACAAACAACGCAAAGAGGACATGCCACAACCCAACACACCAACCACTCTACCTGATAGAAAACTGTCTCGGAGCTGACAACCAGACTCCTCCAATCACTCGGATTTATGACAGCTCATAAACTGACAGCCACACTCAGAAAACAACTCACCAGAACAAACAACCCGATATTCTTCATGTGCAGGAGCCAAGTAGTGTACAAGATTTCATGCAGAGATTCCATGAAACGTTGTATAGGGCAAACAGGCAGACAACTAGCAATCCGCATCCATGAACATCATCTCGTCACTAAACGCCATGGCTATCTATCCTTCGTATCTATACACACAGATGTCAAGGACCACAGATTTGATTGGGACAACACAACGGTCATAGGACAAGCCAAACAGAGTACAGTCAGAGAATTCCTAGAAGCATTGCACTCATCTACGGAGCCCATCAATAAACACATTGACCTAGACCCAATATACCGACTGCTACAACGAGCAACTGAAACTGGCAACTGGAAGCAGTGGGAACAAAACCAAATAAATTCCAACTGACACAGTACAGCAGCACTTCACAGGAGGTTCCACACCATTGGGGATGTCACTTAGAATGGGGACGAAATGTCTGCAAACCAACTTCCCAGCTTAGCGAACATACCCACACCAACTTTAACCCTACTCTTCTGAACTCCCATAAAAATGAGAACAATCTGTCTAACCTTTCTTCATATCACAGCTGATCATTCCAAGCAGCAATCTGGTAAGCCATCTTGAACACTTTCTTCCTCAACTAAAGAAACAAGAACTGCACACAGTGTTTGAGCTATGCCCTCAGCTTTTCAGTATAATTGAAATGCTCATTTTCAGCACTGGGAAAACATAGGTGCTGACATATGGACTGCAGCAGTTCACGAAGGCAAATCACCACCACCTTCTCATGGACAAGTCAAAATGAACAATAAATGCCAGCCTTGCCAGTACCACCTATATCTATCTCACCAATTTATACTAGTTGACATGAATAGGTCCTCATTTTCAGAGGTATGACATGAATAAAATTTAGCTGTGGACTACAAAATAAAGTGCAGCAGCACAACCATCGAACAGCTACACGTTTGTAAATATTTCAGACCCAGCATTCATTACAAATTAATAATCCATGTGACTGATGGTATTCTTTGCAAATTGTTTATATTTCTGTGCAGCAATATTACTAATAAGTACGGACATATAACTGGGCGTCGATTAAATACATGTCAAGTGGTAATTGGGTTTAGCAGTTTGAAGGTCAAATGTGGGTCAAATGAGCAATCCAAATGTTAATTTAAAAAATCCCACGGAATCTCTCTAATTTTTAATATTTCTTGAAGTTATTCAACAATCCAAGAGAAACTTCCCTGAAAACAAATTGTGTCCTGCTTTGCGCAAGCTCATTATTACACACAGAATAGGAAGTTTTATCCATCTGGGACAATCTTTTATGCAAAAGTCCAACAGCTTTATCCCATGGCATGAGCAGACTGGTTTCAGAATTCCCAGTATTAAGATCTCCCTATTTTGAATTAGAATTCCTACAGTGTGGAAACAGGTCCTTCGGCCCAACAAGTCCACACTGACCCTCCGAAGAGTAACTCACCCAGACCCATTACCCTACATTTTCCCTGACTAATGCACCTAACCTACACATCCCTAAACACTGTGAACAATTTAGCATGAGCTGAAAATGTGTTGCTGGAAAAGCGCAGCAGGTCAGGCAGCATCCAGGGAACAGCAGAATCGACGTTTCGGGCATAAGCCCTTCTTCAGGAATGAGGAAAGTGTGTCCAGCAGGCTAAGATAAAAGGTAGGGAGGAGGGACTTGGGGGAGGGGCTTTGGAAATGCGATAGGTGGAGGGAGGTCAAGGTGAGGGTGATAGGCCGGAGTGGGGTGGGGGCGGAGAGGTCAGGAAGAAGATTGCAGGTTAGGAAGGCGGTGCTGAGTTCGAGGGATTTGACTGAGACAAGGTGGGGGGAGGGGAAATGAGGAAACTGGAGAAATCTAAGTTCATCCCTTGTGGTTGGAGGGTTCCCAGGCAGAAGATGAGGCGCTCTTCCTCTTTCTCCCCATGGTGAACATAATGCCAAGTCTAAACTAGTCCCATCTGCCTGCTCCTGGCCCATATCCCTCCAAACCTTTCCTATTCATGTACTTATCCAAATGTCTTTTAAATATCGTAATTATACCCACATCCACCTCAGGAAGTTCATTCTATGTACAAACCATCTTTTGTTAAGAAATTTGCCCCTCATGTCATTTTAAAATCTTTCTCCTGAAATTATGCTGCTGAGTTTTGAAAGCCCTCATTCCGAGGGGAAAGACAACTATTTAAGGTAAAATATATCAGAAGATCTCACTTACAATAGACACATGCATGCACTACAGGTTTTGTCAGGTGAAACCTGCTATAGGAATGAAACTATTGCTGTCTTATGGGTCACACATGTGAGATATAATTACATTGGAAAGGTCAGAGGTCGTTGTCTCTAAATCGTGTTGCCTTGGTAGCAGATTGCCTTAATCTATTGCTGATAAAGTGCTCATCCCTTTAAGGGTCAATCAGAATCTTCTTACGTCTAGCATTTTAGATATTTTCCGAATCATACAGTTCAGAGATGTATTACATGCTTCTGGAGTTGCTGAGACTTGATCCCATGCCTCCTGCATAGGAAGTATGGACACTACCACTGTGCCAAAACGATAACAGGCTTATCTTGGAATGAGCTCAGACATCTGCTGCTTCACGATCATCAACTTATTGTTGTCACTTTTTTATTGTCAACCTGTTCAGACGTTCTCCTGTGCATTCTCAGAGGTGAACAATATTGTAGCCGGGGATTTCAGTTGGGGTTGGTGAGATTCTAGAACACGTTAAAGTTAATAAGGAGGAGGTAATTAGAAGTTTAAATAGAGGAGAGGTGCACAAATTCCCCAGGGCATGATGAGATGTATCCCTTGGGAGGGAAGGGAGGAGCTGGGTTCCTGGTGGAGATATTTAATACTCCACTGGCCACAGGTAAAGTGCCAGATGACTGGAGGATATCTAATGTGGTTCCTTTGTTCAAGAAAACGATAGGCATTTACAGATCAGTTAGTCTGGTGTCAGTGGTTGGGACATTATTGGAAAAACTTCTGAAGGACAGGATTAATCAATACTTGGAAAGGCAGGGATCAGTTAGGGGCCATCAGCTTGAATTCAGAGGAGGGCGATCCAGTCTGACTAATATAATTGAGTTTTTTGAAATGATGACTATATTGATGAGTGTCGTGCAGTTGATGTGATTTATCTGGACCTCAATACGGCCTTTGACAAGGCTCGACTGAGGAAGGCTGATCGAAAAGGTATGTAATCCAAGGCAAGTTGGCAAACTGGATCCAAATTTAGCTTACAACTAGAAGGCAAACAATAATGGTGGAGGGTTGCTTTTGTGACTGGAAGCCTGGGACTAGTGGTGTAATACAGGGTTGGGTGCTGGGAGCCTTGCTGTTTGTTATGTGCATTAATGACTTGAATGTGAATCTGGAAGGTGTAATTAGCTAATTTGATGATGACATGAAAATTGGAGGTGTTGTTAATAATGAGGAGGATAGTCTCAGGCTTAAATTTGATATCGATAGGTTGGTAAATTGGGCAGAGCAGTGGCAGATGGAACTTAATCCCGATAAGCACGAGGTGATGCATGTTGGAAGGTCTAATTGAAGTAACTCCACAAAGGCTGGTATTCCTATGCCAATTACTCTTCAT
>NC_057733.1:7678597-7702041 GCF_004010195.1 Chiloscyllium plagiosum
CTGATCAGGTCCTGGGGATTTATCCACCTTTATGCGTTTCAAGACATCCGGCACTTCCTCCTCTGTAATATGGACATTTTTTAAGATGTCACCATCTTTTTCCCTACAGTCTATATCTTCCATGTCCTTTTCCACAATAAATACTGGTTTAGTATCTCCCCCATTTTCTGCGGCTCCACACAAAGGCCGCCTTGCTGATCTTTGAGAGATCCTATTCTCTCCCTAGTTACCCTTTTGTTCTTAATATATTTGTAAAAACCCTTTGAATTGTCCTTAATTCTATTTGCCAAAGCTATCTGATGTCCCCTTTTTGCCCTCCTGATTTCCCTCTTAAGTTATACCCCTACTGCCTTTATACTCTTCTAAGGATTCACTCGATCTATCCTGTCTATGCTTGACATATGCTTCCTTCTTTTTCTTAACCAAGCCCTCAATTTCTTTAGGCATCCAGCATTCCCTATATCTAACAGCCTTCCCTTTCACAGGAATATGCTTTCTCTGGATTCCCGTTATCTAATTTCTGAAGGCTTCCCATTTTCCAGCCGTCCTTTTACCTGCGAAAATCTGCCCCCAATCAGGTTTTGAAAGTTCTTCCCTAATACCGTCAAAATTGGCCTTTCTCCAATTTAGAACGTCAACTTTTAGGTCTGGTCTATCCTTTTCCTTCACTGTTTTAAATCTAATAGAATTATGGTAGCTGGCCCCAAAGTTCTCCCCACTGACATTTCAAGGTTAGTTTGAAACAAAAACTGGCTTCTTCCCCAGTGAGAGGGTGGCTTCTGAAGAGAGAAAGTGTTAAACTATAGATTTACAATCAAACCCTTGTCAATCACTGAGAGGATTTTGTCATCTAATTCAACGTGTGAACATTGGTTAAAGATAGACCAACATTGTGTCTTCTCCTCTTCACAGACAGTAAGGTAAGGGCCTGGTGGCATTATCTGGTATAAATCCAGCTGACCCAGGCAATGTTCTGGCCACCTGGGTTTGAATCCTGCGACGGCAGATGGTGGAGTTTAAGTCAACCATAGTCTGGAAATAGGAGTCTCCTGATGACCATGAAATCATTTTTGATTGCCAGGGGAAAAAAAACCCATCTGGTTCACTAATGCCCTTTAGGGAAGGTAACTGCCATCCTTACGTGGTCTGGCCTACATGTGACTCCAGACCCACAGCAATGTTGTCTATTAACCACCCTCTGGCCAGTTATGACGAGTAATAAGTGCTGGCCTAGCTAGTGATGCCTGCACCCCATGACTGAATTAAATAAAAGTCTTGCGACTGAGGATCTTCATTCACTATGGAATGTGCACTCTGAGATGATTAAAAGGTCTAATTCTGGACCCACAAACCTTGCTACAAGTGAGGGAGGTGTCTGTACACCTCTTTCTGCCATTTGTGTATATTCAGCACAATCTGAATCTTTAGTTCAGTCTTGAATGTGCTCCTCAGAGTATGTATGTATTGGACCACTTCCCACCCCATCAGTCTACTCTCCATCATCAGTAAAGTGATGGAAGGTGTCAACAGCAGTGTTTTCAAGCAGCATCTGCTCAGCAATAACCTGCTCAGTGACGAGGAGAAAGTGAGGTCTGCAGATGCTGGAGATCAGAGCTGAAAATGTGTTGCTGGAAAAGCGCAGCAGGTCAGGCAGCATCCAAGGAACAGGAGAATCGACGTTTCGGGCATAAGCCCTTCTTCAGTTCCTGACCTCATTACCGCCTTGGTTCAGACATGGACAAACAGAGCTGAATTCCAGAGGGGAGTGGAGAGTGACAGCCCTTGATATTAAGGCTGCACTCAACCAAGTATGGTATCAGGGAGTCCTGGTAAAGCTGGAATCAATGGGTACCAGGGGGCAAGCTCGCCAGTGGTTCGAGTCATACCTGGCACATAGGAAGATGGTTGAGGTTGTTGGTGCTCAGTCATTTCAGCTCCAGAACATGTCTGTAGGAGTCCTTCAGGGTATTGTCATAGGCCCAGCCATCTTCAGCTGCTTCATCAATGATCTTCCCTTCATCATAAGGTCAGAAGTAGGGATGTTCACCAATGATTGTGCAATGTTCAGCACCATTTGTGATTCCTCGGATACTGAAGCAGTCCATGTCCAAATGCAACAAGATCAGGACAGTATCTAGGTTTGGGCTGACAAGTGTCAAGTAACATTTGTGCCACACAAATGCCACACTATGACCATCACCAATAAGAGACAATCTAACCACCACCCCTTGATATTCTAGTACCATCACTGAGTGCCCCACTATCAAACTCCTGGGAATTATTGTTGACCAGAAACTTAACTGGACTCACCACATAAATGCAATGGCTACAAGAGCAGGTCAGAGGCTAGGAATACTGTGGTGAGCAACTCATCTCCTGACTCCCAAAAGCCTGTCCATCATCTACAAGTCACAACGCAGGAATGTGATGGATGGGTGCAGCCTCAACAAGATTCCCTATCATCTTGATATCATCCAGGACAAAGCAGTCTGCTTCATTGGCACCGCATCCACAAACATCCACTCCCTCCACCACTGACGCACGGGAGCAGCAGTGTGTACTAACTACAAGATGCTCTGCATACATTCACCAGAGAAATTCACTCAGACAGTGCCTTGTAAACCCATGACTACTTCCACCTAGAAGGACAAGGGCAGCAGATATATGGGAACACCACCCTCCTGCAAGTCCCCCTCTAAGCCACTCACCAGCCTGATTCAGAAATATATTGCTCTTCCGTCAGTGTTGATGGGTCAAAATCCTGGAATTCCCTCCCTAATGGCATTGTGGGTCAACCTACAGCAAGTGGACTGCACAGTGTTCAAGAACACAGCTCACTCCCACCTTCTCAAGGGCAACTAGGGACGGTCTATAAATGCTGGCTTCCCCAGAGTAACCCACGTCCAACAATAATGAATTAAAAAAAAATAAATTGGGTTCCTGACTAATTTGTTCTTGCCTGTTCACAGACAATGCAAGAGCATGTAACAGGAACTGGAATCCCTGCTGAGGATTTGGGAACTGTGAACTGCTCAGTATTTATATACCTATGGAATAATACAAAGCTCAGGATTATCTGCATCTAACCACCTCCCACTCTATTCAATGGAAACTGCCCTAGGCTTGGGAAATTCAATCAGTGATATGCCCCAGACTGACTGAGGATTCTCCGATCAATAATATCTGTGTATCAATGTCACTCTAGAGCAGGGGTCGGCAATTAATTCTTCCAAGGGGCCACATGAGAAACCGGAGTTGTGTTGGAGGGCTAAACCAACAATAAATTGAACATAATTCTGCTCAGTATTAATTTTCTCCCATTGTAAAAAGTACTAAATTATATAGTTTTGCACTGAAACATACAATCAAAAGAATAAGGATATTCTGTTGCAATAAAGATATGAAATTGTGGAGTAGGTCAAATATAGAAGAAATAAACAGTAAAAAAAAAATTCAGTATTTCATTTTATTTATAACATGTTAATCTCACAAACCAATAATGAAAAGTTGTTACATTATTGTTCAGTATTACAAACAACAAATAACTCTATACAAAAAGCAATAAGTGCTTTTGGTGTTTTTCAGTTCATTTTACTTGTTTAGTGAGAAAATCCAGTCTGTTTTGGGCTTGAACAAGTGCACTGACATCTGGGTGAATGTCTGAGGTGGATATGCGAAGGACAGCTGAGAGGTGATCATCAGTGATAGAGGATCGGGATTTGGATTTGTTGAACTTCATCACTGAGAATGTCTGTTCGCATTTATAGGTAGATCAAAGAGGACTAGAATCTTCTGAGCATGCCTCCTCGCGTGTGGAAAGTTCTCCTCTTTGAGGGAAGAGTAAAAATCAAGCAGTGAGACTGACCTAAAGTACTCTGCCAGAAGTGTGTCAGACTGCAGGTCAATGAGTTCAAGCTGAACATCACTAGATACATTCTCCACATTGCATGTAAATGGGGAAAAAATCATATGCATTTCATTCTCAACCGTTTTAAAGTCTTGAAATCACCTTGAAAATTCACCATGCAGTGCTTCTAACATAGATGAGTACCTGTGGAGGTGATCAGCTGAAGGTGCAGCTTCCTTCAGTGTTGGCAAGTGGGTGAGAATGTTGTCCTCCATTTGGCTTGAGAGAAGCTGCAACTTTCTCATAAAAGCCTTCACCAATTGTACATCTTATGCACAAAAAGACCCTTGCACTGCAGTTTCACATTTAGTTCATTCATAAATGCAGTCACATCAACAGCAAAACCAAGGTCTGCAATCCAGTCTGCATCTGAATGCTGTGGAATGCCAATCCCTTTCTTCACACAGAAATCTTGCATCTCTTCTCTCAGGTCCCATACACTTTTCAGCATTTTGCCCAGGCTGAGCCACCTGACAGCTGTGTGGTAGCCTATGTCACGATGTTCAGTCTCATTTTCCTCCAAAAGTGCAACAAACTGCCTGTGATTCAAAGCTCTTGCCCTGATGAAGTTAACTATTTTAGTTACAACATCAACCACATGGTTAATTTTTAACACTGACTTACACAACACTTCTGGATGTATAATACAATGCAAAAATACCAATTTCTGTCACTTTATCCTGCATTCTCTTTAAGAGTCCAACATTTTTTCCCATTAGATTTGGACAACCATCCGTTGTCACACCCACCAGCTTGTCCCATTTTAGTCCCAACGTGTCCAAACATGCATTTACCTCCGTGACCAAATCATTACCAGTTGTTCCTTTCATTGTCGGCATGGCTGCCAGCTCCTCCATGATTTTAAAGTCCGTAGTTATCCCACGTACGAAGATGAGTAGCTGGGGTGAGTCACGTACATCGCAGCTCTCATCCATAGCCAAGGAAAAAAAGTCAAAGTTGACTGCTCTGTACTGCAGCTGAAGCTCCAGATTTCTCGCGATGTCCCCAGTCCTTCTCGTTACAGTGCGTCAGGAGAGGGGCACATTCTCAAATGCCTCCTTTTTCTCCGGGCATATTAGTTCTGCAGAGTCCAACAAGCACTCCTTAATAAACTCTCCATCAGAAAACGGTTTACTGTTTCTGGCGATTTTGTGGGATATGACATAACTTGTCTTGGAATGAGCTGACATTTTGAGGGCAAGCCAGTCAGCATCACTTTTAGCTGTTCACGCACGCACGCACATACACGCGCACGTGCGTCCATACATAAATAAAGAAAAGCATCCTTTTCAAAACAAAAGCAACACAGTTATATTGCGTGCATGGCGTAAATACTTTTTCATTTATGTTTTAATTTAAGATAGACCTCATGCGGGCCGGACAGGAACGACCAAAGGGCCAGATATGGCCCACAGGCCGTAAAATGCCCAGGTCTGGGCTAGAGACTGCGAGGAGGCTGCTTTTCTGTGGTGTAAGGAAGAAAGTAGGAAGGCTGTTACTGTGTCATTAAGTAAAGGGGATTGAACTCCCTGAAGCAGTTAACATGCATAAAGGTTATAAGCAATAACTGATGCCTGTTGTAACGCCAAACAGAGGGTGATGTATGGGACTGTCTGTGAAGGCAGGAGACAATGAGTGAAGACCAGCAATTCCATTAAATTGTACTGATGTGCAACTGAGCAGCAGCCTGGAAGGGACTGTTGCAGGCATTTCTTTCTTCCTGTTAATGCTAAGTGCGATCCTGCCATAAACGTTAAAGGGACCACGCACTGTCAAGCAAACAATCGGCACATAACGACTGAAGTTTAAAAGGAACATTAGTGAAAACTTAAAGGGAACTGTTTAATTTTGTTGCATACACAAAAACTAAATAACAGCCAACTCCAGTTATGATACACTAATACCTGGGGTTCACAATGACACTGCAATTATTGGCTATCAGCATGTAATTGTGATTAAGGGTACAAACCAATGAATACATTAGTTTGCACATTTTTCTCCACGATGGCTCAGTGATTAGCACTGCTGCGTCATAGGGACCCAGTTCAATTCCACCCTCGAGCAACTGTCTGTGTGGAGTTTGCCCATCCCCCCAATGTGAGTTTCCTCTGGGTGTTCTGGTTTCCTCCCACAGTCCAAAGATGTGCAGTTTAGGTGAATCGGCCATGGGAAATTGCCCACGGTATCCAGGGATATGCAGGCTAGGTGGATTAGCCATGGGAAATACAGGGTGACGGGGATAGGGTAGAGGGAATAGGTCTGGGTGAGATACTCTTCGGAGGGTCAGAGTGGACTCAGTGGCCTGCTTCCACACTATAGGGATTCTATGAAGATCAAATACATGATCCATCTGATCCATGCACTGATCTTTCCGAATAACCTCTCATGAGCTACACCAACTCCTGAACATATTTCTCAAGAAGAAGTTGTGGGATATTCATTTAATGTTATGTTAGAACCCACCAAAATGCAAGAAATTTTATTATTCCTTTATGCATTATGTGAGATTAGTATATCTATTGAAATAAGTGTTGCAGTTTGACATCATCCAAGGCAAAGCAGCCTGATCATACCATTTTCTAGATTAGTGGTGCTGGAAGAGCACAGCAGTTCAGGCAGCATCCGAGGAGCAGCAAAAGCGATGTTTCGGGCAAAAGCCCTTCATCAGGATCATACCATTGCCCAGCCACTCCCACCATCATCGACACTCAGTAGCAGCATGTGCACCATTTGCAAGATGCATAATACAGAAATTCTACAAAGATCCTCAGACATCACCTTCTAAACCGAAGGCCACTTCATCTACAAGGACAAGGGCAGCAGGTACATGGGAACACCACCACCTGTAACTTCCCCTCCACGCACCATCCTGACTTGGAAATGTATCGCCATTCCTTCAGCGTGGCTGGGTCAAAATCCTGGAAATCCTTCCCCAACAGTATTGTGGCTGTATCTGCAGCAAACAGACAGTTCAAGAAGATAGCTCACCTGCACCTTCTCAAGGACAACTGCAGAATTGGCAATTAATGGTGGTCGAGCCAGTGATGTGCATATTCCGTGAATTAATTAAAAAGCCTTAGACATTCTCTCCTCTCCCACTGACACTCTGCGGCAGTAATGAGTATCATTTGCAAGATAGACACCAAAGCAGTTTTGACACAGCTTCCAAGCCACCACACTCTAGCACCTAGAAGGATAACAGTAACAGATGCATGGAAACATCAGCACTTGAAAGTTCAACTGCAAGTCACTCACATTCCTTTGTTATTATTGGTTTGAAAACCTGGAACTTCCTCTCTAATAGCACTGTGGGTCTCCCTTTAATTTATTTGCTCTTGGGATGTGTGGCCATTCACCTGATCTGTACCTCTTGTGATTTTATAAACCTCTAGAAGGTCACCTTTCAACCTCCGACACTCCTGTGAAAAATGTCCCAGTTCATCCAACTACTCTTTATAATTCAAACCCTCTATTCCCAGCAACATCATGGTAAATCTCTTTTGAACTCCCTCCAACCTAATGATATCATTTCCAGACAGAATGACCAGAACTGGACGCAGTACTCCAGAAGAGGCCTCACCAACATCCTTTATAACCTCAATATAATGTCCGTCCTATAATCAAAGATCTGAGCAATGAAGGCAAGTGTGCTAAATACCTTCTTAACCACCCTAGCTTATATGATGCAAACTTCAAAGGATTATGCATCTGAATCTCTAGGTCTCTACAACGCTACCCAAGGCCCTATTTTAAATTGTATAAGTTCTGCCCTTATTTGTTTTGCAAAAAGGCAGCACCTCACATTTATCCAAATTAAACTCCCTCTGCCACTCCTCAGCCCAATGACCCAATTGATCAAGATCACTTTGTAATCGTAGCTAACCTTTATCACTGTCCACGATACCACCAATCGGTGTCATCCCAAACTTACTAACCATGCTTTCTATATGCTCATCTAAATCATTCATATAAATAGCAAACAAAAGTGGCATCGAACACTGTGGAACACCACTGGCCATAAGCCTAAGTCCCAACAACAACCCTCCACCATTAAACTAATTTTGTATTCTTCACCATCCAAACCTTTAACACTATGGTGGTCCCAGTCCATGTTTGGAAAATTCAAATCACCTGCAACTATAACCTTACTATTCTTAAATATATCTGAGATCTCCCATACCTTTCTTCCTCAGTTTCCCTCTGTCTACTGGGGGTCTGTAGTACAATCATATCAAGGTATATTTATATTTATATTTCTAATTTCATTCCATTGATTTTCGTTGGAAGATTTTTCAGAAATATTTTCTCTTGTTACAGCAGTAATGCTTTCATTAATCAAAAACACCACTTCCTCTTTTGTCTCCTTTTTTATCCCTCCTATACCATCTGAAATCAGGAACATTGAGCTGCCAGTCCTGTCCATCCCTTAGCCAAGTTTCTGTAATCGCAAGGATGTCCCAATCCCAGGTTCCCCAAATATGCCTGGAGTATTTCGGCCTTACTATTAAGACCCCTTCAAAATAAACACAGTTCAATTCTTCAGAGTTACCTTAATCTCTTACTTGCTCGTCTGTCTTTTCTAATTGTTCTCATCCTCATTTCTCTTTCTATTTACTCTGGTACTTAGGATCGCTCCACCTCCGCTCTAACCTCTCCACCTCAAACCCCACACCAATAGCTCACACTCTCCTTAAGTAGAATTAACAAATATTCCCATTAGGATATTGGTCCCTTCCCAGTTCAGATGAAACTCATCCTTTTGAACAGGTCTTTTCTCACACTGATGAGATCCCAATGATCGAAGAACCTGAACCCCTGAACATATACCACTTCTTCAGCAATTGATTAATCCCCTTTATCCTTTTATTCTTTTCCCTCATTTGAGTTTAGCACCGGAGTAAACCAGAGATTACTACTTCTAAGGTTCTGTTATTTAATCCTTTATCTAACCTCTGTAAAGCCTTAATCTTTTCTCTACCTATGTCATTTTCACCAACGTGTACAATAACTTCCGGTTTCTCACTCTCTCCTTTTACAACATGCTTCAAACGTTTTGAGAAGGCCTTAATCCTGGCACCTGGAAAGCAACACACTATCCTAGATCCATGCTCACTGCTGCAGAATCTCCTGCCTGTGTCCCTGACAGGAGAGCATTGTCATTGTCTGTACAATGTATAGAAAATGGGAAACTAACTGTAACTGTTACCATTACTTATTCAGTTACCTTATCTTCTCTTCTCTTTTCAAATCTTGGTCATTTCTACACCTTGAGCCTTCAGTCTGGTTTCTCAAGACGCATTAGAATTCTTCTCTTCAGTGATGTCTCAATGACACCAGAAGATTGGACAGCACGGAAGATAAGTTTTGCCTGACTTGCAAAAATGTTTTCATATCTCATGCATTCCAAACAGTTGATTCATCTGAGGTGTTTCACCATTGATGAACATTACTTGCTTTGTTTTGAGCTTAACATTCAAAGCTTTGCTATGCTATTAGCACCTCATTAGAAAGGGCTTCCTTCCTGAAATAACCCAGTCTTCAAAGCTTGCTTCATTGCTCATTATAGTAATTTGCTGTCACACTCAGTGTGTGGCAAGGCACTATAGAAGATTCCTAATGTATTCACAAATTTCTATCAGTGAATTTTAATGCTCAGGCAAGTCAACGCTGGAAAACAGCACCTTCAGATTTCAGATGCTTGCACTGAAAATGACGAGATATTGAGGTGTTGGTTTCGGACTGGGATGGTCAAGGTCTGGAGTCACACAACACCTGAAAAAGGGGCAGCACTCCGAAAGCTTGTGATTTTGAATACATTTGTTGGACTGTGACCTGGTGTTGTGTCTCTTCTGACCTTGCAAATGACAATGTTGAAGCACAAGCTTTATTTTCCATAAGACAATTTTCTGAATTTGACAAAAAAAGTTGAATTCTTCCATTCCTGTCACTTTGAAGTAGGTTATATTATTGTGAGGATTAATTAAACACTTGGAAAGAGATTTTCATCTTCCTGAACATTTTGGTGGGTTTTCTTAAAGTTAATTTTTATTTAGGTATGAAATGTTTGTCAGGTTTATCTGGGATTCTCTACGTGCGAAGAATGACAAGAGCGCTCCTACCTATTAGTAATTCCAATCAGAGAGTTTGAAGTGACAGAGGAGAGTTGGAGTGGAGCTGCATTTTTCATGTTGTACCAGGGACGTCAATCTCAGGTGTCAGGAACTTAAACAGAAGTCAATTTTTGTCATAATGTTGGATCAACACTCTTGCGAGTGAGCATAAACCAATTTTAATTGAATATAGTATATACAGTTAACATACAGACACATTTTTTTATTTATTCACAAAATGAAGCATAACTGGCCTGACCAGCATTTATTGCCCATCCCTAATTGCCCAGAGGGCAGTTAGGAACCAACCACATCGCTGTGAGTCTGGAGTCACATGTATTCCAAATCAGGTAAGGATGGCCGTTTCCTTCCTTAAAGAGTATGAGTGAACCAGACAGGTTTTCCCAACAATTGACAATGGATTCATGGTCACCATTAGACTCTTAATCCCAGATTTTTATCCAATTTCTACCATCTGCCATGGCAGATTTCAAACCTGGGTTCCCAGCCCAGTGATAATACTACTACTCTAATACCTCCCCAGTATAAGCATATTATTTACAGAGTACATCTTATCTGACCCCGGACAGACCAAAGCTCCAGTTTCATGTGTTCTGACATCACTCAGCCTTTGAAAACCTGCCCAGTATCTGTACTTCCAGTAAAGGTATATTGTATACAATACCTTTAGTGTTGTATAAGTCTATAAACTGTAATACATGTAAGTGAATTATGTAACAAATAATTAAAACTCATTAGGATGGCCATTCAGGTGGTGCGTCAAGGCTTTAGCATGTGGGAGCTCTTGGATACAACAGTGATCTGGGACAAAAATGTTTTTAGTAAAGATGTGAAGTAGCTTTAGCTCAGACATTATAAGCTGGAAGTTGAGTAACAGACAGTGAAATGTATCGGTGGGGGGAAGACTCTTTGTGTCTTTGTAATATAATCACATTACTTAAGAGAGGTTCTCCTGATTTGATCAGTGATCAAGGACAGGAAGGTGTGAGTGGGGCTGGTAAAGGAACCTCAAGGACAGAGCGCAGGAGCCTCAGTCTCTGCAATTGTCTGATAGGTTTGAGACTCTCTTGGTTTGTTTGGATGTGAGCAGGGGCTGTCTGGTGGATGTGTAAGCTAACTGTAGCACCTTTGTACAGGAAGTCAGTCAAGTGTGAAGGATGGGGGAAATGTAACAGTAGTTTCATGAGATCAATTGAAACTATTCACTGCAGCAAAGTGCAAGAGTCCAGATGGCAGTGTTGCCTACATCATGCCAGAACTTAGGACATCCACCCAGGGCTGGAATGGTTGTGGTCCATGTAGGTGCCAAAAGTATAGGTTAAATTAGGGAAGAGGTTCTGTCTAGGCCATATGAGGACCTAGGTATTAAACTTAAATGAAGAACCAAAAAGGTTATATTGGCTGGGTTATCGATGAGCCATGTGCAAATATCAAAGGGGAGGGGATGGTCTAGTGACATTATTGCTGGATTATTAATTCAAAAACTCAGCTGAGGACATAGGTTCAAATCTTGTCACAGCAGATGGTGGAATTTGAATTCAATTGTTTTTAAAAATCTGGAATTAAGAATTGACTGATAACCATGAAACCATTGCCAATTGCTGGAAAAACCCATCTGACTAACGAATGTCCATTTGGAAAGGAAATTGCTGCCCATACCTGGTCTGGCCTACACGTGACTCCAACCCACAGCAATGTGATTGACTCTCAACTGCCCTCTGAAATGGCCTAGCAAGCCACTCAGTCATATCAATCAACTGCAATGGCTCAAGAAGACAGCTCACCACCAACTTATCAAGGGCAATGCAGAATGGGAAATAAATATTATCCCAGCCAGCAACACTTATGTTCCATGAGTAAATAAAACAAAATTGGGCAAAGGGCACATAAAATTAGAGAGATATAAATGTGGCTGTAAGGTCAGTGTGGGAGGAGTGGGTCTGGTTCATGGGTGATTGGCAGCAGTACTGGGGAAAGAGATGACAATAGTTTTGAGCTAGTCTAGTCATGAAGTATGCTCAGTCAAGTATTCTTGTGAACTGCATTCTAACAGGGCGTGACAGGGTAGACACAGGAAGGATATTCCTTATAGCTGAGGAGTCCTGAACCAGGGGTCACAGTCTAAGAATATGATGTAAACTATTTAGAATTAAGATGAGGAGAAATTTCTTCACCAAGAGATTGGTGAGCCTGTGGAGTTCACTATCACAGAAAGGTGTCAAGGTCAAAAACCTTGTCTGATTTCAAGAAGGAGTTGGATATTGTCACTTGGGGATAAAGGGATCACGGTTATGGGGAAACGTGGGAACAAGCTACTGAGTTGGATAATCAGCCATGAGTACAATGAATGGCAGAACAGGCATGAAGGAGCAGAGAGAAAAGAAATCCAGGAATATACCTGCAATTGAATCTTGATATTACAAAGATAACAAAAATCCAAAACTGAAGGCCCTGTATCTGGATGCAGGTAGCATTCATAACAAAGCGAACACGTCGATAGCAGACACTGAAGTAAATAAATGATCTGATAGCTACCATGGAGACATGACATCAGAATGATAAGGATTGAGTACGGAATATTGGGGGGTATATAAAATTCAGGAAAATAGGAAGTTGGGTAAAGGTGGAGAGGAAGCATAGTTATCGAAGGATGGTTGGTATTTGTGTAGGTTAGAGATGACCTTAGTTCAGGAAATCAAGATGTGGAATCAGTTCAGGAAGAAAAAATGAAGAGATGGGGAAAGAGGTCAATTGTGGGAATGATGTACAAGCTCCCTAACAATAACCAGAACATAGGACGGACTATATAAGAAGAATGTTTGTGATAAAGGGCTGTAATGTGTATCCTTTAACTTTATTCCTTTGTTTTCCTCATTTGTACTGTGAAGAACTGTACTGTTAAAACTTCTGAGCTTTATTCTTTATTTTTCTACTTTTGTTCCTAATCTATTTTTAGTACTTTGTATTGAAGATGGTGCCATGTGCTAAGTTGTAAACTTTTCACTGTACTCCTGTACTGGAGTACATGTTACAATAAAACAAGTCTGCACATTCTCCCGTGTCTGCGTGGGTTTTCTCCAGGTGCTCCAGTTTCCTCCCACAACCCACAACAAGGTGAATTGGCCATGCTAAATTGTCCATAGTGCATCGGTCAGAGGGAAATGGGTCTGGGTGGGTTACTCTTCACAGGGTCGGTGTGAACTTGTTGGGTCAAAGGGCCTGTTTCCACACTGTAGGGAATCTAATCTCATCAAAACCTAGTCCATAAAAGGACAGCATTCTTGGGTGTTGCTTTAATCTGTATATAAGTTTGAAAAATCATTTGTGATAGTTTTATTAGAACATGTTCTGGTATTGGTGAGACAGCTGGTTACCTTAGAGTTGGTATTCTGTAATGTGATACAGTTAAAGCATGAACGCAGAGTTCAAGTAATTTTAAATAGCAGGTCAGATAGATTAAGTTTGACATACGGTTTGCAAAGGAGAAGATCAGGTCTTAGGCAAGTACTTTTAATGTTAATGAAGGTAACTTTGTGGGAATGGAAATCAGCCTAGCTAAGGTGAACGGGAACATGAGGCTAGGGAATAGGTTAATAGAGGTGCATTGGTAGACTTTTTTTATTTGCTCATGGGATGTGGATATCACTGGCTATACATGCATTAACTGACCAGCCACTGTTACCCTTGAGCTGCCTTCTTGAATCATAGAATCATGGATCCCTACAGTGCAAAAACAGGCCTTTCGGCCCAACAAGTCCACACTGACCCTCCAAAGAGTAACCCATCCAGATCCATTTCCCCCTACCTTATATTTATCCCTGACTAATGCACCTAACCTACATATGCCTGAACACTACAGGCAATTTAGCATGATCAATTTACCTAACCTGCACATCTTTGGACTGGGAGGAAACCGGAGCACCCGGAGGAAACCCACGCAGACATGGGAGAATGTGCAAACTCCACTCAGACAATCGCCCAAGCTTTGAATTGAATTCAAGTCCCTGGCGCTGTGAGGCAGCAGTGCTAACCACTGAGCCACCGTACCGCCCCAAATCGATGCAGTCCATGTAGACCCACAATGCTATTGGGGAGGGATTTTCAGGATTTTGACGGAGCAACAGTGAATGAATGGCAATATATTTCCAAATCAGGATGGTGACTGGATCAGAGGGGAACTTGCATGTGGTGGTGTTCCCATGTATCTGCTGTCCTTGTCCCTCTAGATGGTAAAGATCATGGATTTGAAAGAAGTTGTCAAAGGTGCCTTGGGGAATTTAAAAGGATATTTTGGTATGCTCAGAATAGGAATATTCCTGCTATTTAAAAAAATCTAAAGAGAGGACTCACTAGCTGTGATAAACTGAAGAAGTTAAGGAAAGCATCAAACTTAAGGAAAAGATATTTCGCTATGCAGGATGAGTCACAGATCAGATGATTTGTCAGAATATACAGAACAGCAGAGAGTCACTAAAATTTTAATCAGGAGGAAGAAATTAGGGAGGAAGATAGCTAGGAATGTCAAAATGGAGAGTAAGAATTTCTTCAGGTGTTTAAATGAGTAAGCTAAGTGATTGTTAGTCTTCCAGCTATGAGAATGGGGACATATTGTAAATACTAAGGAAGTGGCAGATGAAATGAACAAATTTGTTTTTCCTGTCTTCACAATACAGAAGACAAAATACACTCGAGGAATGGCAATCAGGTAGTGGAAAAGAGTGAAGGACCTGGTGAAATTACAAAGACTTGGGAAGTGATAGGCAAACTGATGGGCTCAGGGTCCAGCTGAACATCAGCTCAGGTTCTTCACCACAGGTGGCCAACGAGACAGTAGATGTCATACAAATGTTGTTAGTTTTCCAAAATTGCCTTGGTTCAGGAAAAGTTCCACTGGGCCGGAAAGCAGCAAACACAGTTCTACCATTCAGAAAACAAGATGCGATAGACCAGTGAGTTTGATATCTCTTGTGAGGACACTGTTATAGCTGAGAAGAGATTATAGCTGCTGCACTCAAGGTAATCGTGAGGAGTCAGCACACTTTCATCAGAAGCAAGTTATTGGAGACGTTTGAAGGAGTAACATAAGTTTTGGATAATGAGGAGTTTGTAGCCATACTATGCTTGGAGTTCCAGAGGCAGGTGATAGGGTTATTGCAGAAATAAATCTCATGGTGTAGCCGGTGACAATTATCATGGATAGAAGATTGGCTGCTGGCTGACAGCAGACAGTCAGACTAAATGGGTCTTGGAATGGCAGCATGTGATGTGTGGAGTCCTGCAGGGATTTGTTATGGCTTTAACAATTTACATCAATGACATAGATGATGGGAGTAAAGGCATGGTAACTAACTTCACACATGACAGCAAAATCAATAGGAGAATACGCCATGAAGGAGACACTGTGAGTTTACAGATGGACATTGACAGGTTGAGCAAGTGCGCATAAATCTGGAAGATGGAGCACAATGTAGGAAAATGTCCAATTGTTTACTTTGGCAAGAAGAGTGAAAGCAAAGCATAGTATGACTTAAATGAAGAAGGACTGCAGGATTTTGATGTGCAGAGGGATTTAAGTGCCCTAATGTATAAATCCCCTCAAGATGATCTGCAGGTCCAGCACATAATTAAGAAGGCTAATGGGATGCCTGTACTTTATCAGGAGAGTAACTGAGTGTGAAAGTAAA
Organism: Chiloscyllium plagiosum; assembly: GCF_004010195.1. NCBI lineage: Eukaryota > Metazoa > Chordata > Chondrichthyes > Orectolobiformes > Hemiscylliidae > Chiloscyllium > Chiloscyllium plagiosum. The sequence goes on from NC_057733.1 coordinate 7,694,320, forward strand.
GATGTAATGCTTCAGTTATAGATGACGTTGGTGAGACCACATCTCAAATACTGTGCGCAGTCTTTGTTACCTTGCATCGGGAAGGATGTAAATACATTGGAGATGGTTCAGAGGTTTACCATGCTATTACCTGGAATGAGCAGGTTGTTTTATGAGGAAAGGTTGGACAGGCTGGGCTTGTTTCCACTGGAGTTTAAAAGAGTGAGTGGGTGCCTTGATTGAAATGCAAGGGATTCAGAATAGTCTTGATACAGTGGATATGGAAAAGAGGTTTCCCCTTGAGTTCATAACTAGGCGGCACTGTTTTAAAATGAGGAATCATTTTTTCGGGTCAGAGATCCAACATTTTTCCTTCTCTCTGAGGGATGTGCAACTTTGGAACTTGCTGCCTCAGAAGGTAATGGAAGCAGATTTATTGAATATTTTGAAAACAGATTAGGAAGACTCTTGTCAGGCAACGCCATAAGAGTAGATGGGAATGTTGAATATGAAACACAAGCAGGTCAATCCTGACATTACTAAATGGCAGAGCAAGGCCTCGGGGGCCGAATAGTCTACTCTGCTCACATCTCACATGTAGACATGGTCAGTGCATGGTGCAAATGTTACTTGCCCCATGTAAGCTCTAACCCGGATGTGGTACAAGTTTTCCTCTGATTGCTTCATATATGGACAGGAAAATAGGCTAATCATGTAATCCTACTTGCTAGATTTGGGTCATGACAATATACACACGCTTTGGGTCTATACCATCATGGAACATGGAATGTAATGTGAAGGTGATTGGAGGAAGGTTTAGGGGAGATGCCAGAGGTAGGTTCTTTACACAGAGAGTAGTGGAATGCACTGCCATCAGTGTTAGCAGAGTCAGATACATTAGGAACATTTAAGCAACTCTTGAATAAGCACATATATGATAGTAAGTTGAAGAGTATGTAGGTTAGTTTGATCTTAGAGTAGGATAAAAGTTCAGAACAACATCAAGGGCCAAAGGGCCTGTACTATTCTGTCTCCTATAATAGAGTGAGGACTGCAGATGCTGGAGATCAGAGTGAAAAGGTGTGGCACTGGAAAAGTACAGCCAGCCCAGGCAACATCCGAGGAGCAGGAGAATCGACGTTTCGGGCATAAGCCCCTCTTCAGGAATAAGGGCTGAAGAAGGGCTTATGCCCGAAACATCGATCCTCCTCCACTACTCTCTGTGTAAAGAACCTACCTCTGGCATCTCCCCTAAACCTTCCTCCAATCACCTTCAAATTCCGCTCCTCGTGATAGCCATTTCCATCCTGGGAAAGCATTTCTGACTATCCACTCTATCTATGCCTCTCATCATCTTGTACACCTCTATCAAGTCACCTCTCACCCATCTTTGCTCCGATTAGAAAAGCCCTCGCTATCTCAACCTCTCTTCATAAGACATGTGCTCCAGTCCGGGCATCATCCTGGTAAATCTCCTCTGCACCCTTTCTAAAGCTTCCACATCCTTCCTATAATGAGGTGAGCAGAACTGAACATAATATTCCAAGTGTGGTCTAACCAGGGCTGTATAGAGCTGCAGCATAACCTCATGGCTCTTTTTAAACTCAATCCCCATGCTAATGAAAGCCAACACACCATACACCTTCTTAACAACCCCATCAACTTGGGTGGCAACTTTGAGGGATCTATGAATGTGGATCCCAAGATCTTTCAGTTTCTCCACACTGCCAAGAATCCTGCCTTTACCTCTGCAATTTGCATTAAAATTCGATCTTCCAAAATGAATCACTTCACACTTATCCTGGTTGAACTTCATCTGCCACTTATCAGCTCAGTTCTGCATATTGTCAATGTCCTGTTGAAACCTACAACAGCCCTCCATACTATCTATCACTCCACCAACCTTTGTGTCATCAGGAAACGTACTAACCCACCCTTGTCCAAGTCATTTTTAAAAATCTCAAAGAGCAGTGGTCCCAGAACAAATCACTGCAAAACACCACTGGTCACCAAGCTCCAGGCTGAATACTTTCCATCTACTACCACCCTCTGTCTTCTTTGGACCAATCAATCCTGTACACAGACAGCCAAATTTCCCTGTATCCTGTGCCTCCTTACTTTCTGAATGAGCCTACCATAGGTAACCTTAAAAACACCTTGCTAATATCCATAAACATCATATCCACTGCTCTACCTTCATCAATGTGTTTTGTCACATCCTCAAAGAATCCAATAAGACTTGTGAGGTATGACCTGTCCCTCACAAAGCCATGCTGACTATCTCTAATCAAATTATGCACTTCCAAATAATCATAAATCCTGTCTCTCAGAATCCTCTCCAATAATTTGCCCATCACTGACTGGTCTGTAATTCCCAGGATTATCCCTATTCCCTTTCTTGAACAAGGGAATAACACTTGCCACTCTCCAATCATCTGGGACTACTCCAGTGGACAATGAGCATGCAAAGATCATTACCAAAGGCGCAGCAATCTCTTCCCTTGCTTCTCTTAGTAACCTTGGGTATATCCTGTCTGGCCCAAATGACTTATCTATCCTTATGTTTTTCAAAATTTTCAACACATTCTTCTTCCTAACATCAATCTGTTTGAGTGTATCAGCCTGTTTCACGCTGTCCTCACAAACAACAAGGTCCCTCTCAGTAGTGAATGCTGAATCAAAGTATTCATTAAGGACTTCCCCCCCTCCTCCGACTCCAGGCACAAGTTCCCTCCACTATCCCGGATCAACCCTACCCTCACTCTGGCCATCTGCTTGTTCTGCACATAAGTGTAGAACGCCTTAGGGTTTTCCTTAATCCTACCCACTAAAGCTTTTTCATGCTCTCTTCTAACTCTCCTAAGTCCATTTTTCAGTTCCTTCCAGGCTACCATGTAACTCTTTAGAGCCCTGTCTGATCTTTGCTTCCTCAACCTTAGGTGAGCTTCCTTCTTCCCCTTGACTAGATGTTCTACAGCCATTATCAGAGCTGAAAATGTGTTGCTGGAAAAGCGCAGCAGGTCAGACAGCATCCAAAGAACAGGAGAATCGACGTTTCGGGCATGAGCCCTTCTTCAGGAAGGTGAGCCTTTCTCCTTCTCCTTGGATGCTGCGTGACCTGCTGCGCTTTTCCAGCAACACATTTTCAGCTCTGATCTCCAGCATCTGCAGTCCTCACTTTCTCACAGCCATTATCATCCAAGGTTCCTTCACCCTACCATCCCTTTCTTGCCTCAGTGGGACAAATCTATCATCAATGAACATTGCAATACTGTAAATCGAGAATAACAGTGGAAACCTCTCAATTGTCACATGTACTCAAATGAATACAGGGAAAAGTTTACAAGTCATCCCTTATAGTACCATCATGGGTACAGCGTACCTTGGTACAGATTCTTCAGTCTAAGTTCTTAGGAAACGCAATTAATAAAGCAAAGAAATAAAAGTCCAGCATTACAGATCAAAGGAATGAGTTAGAAAATAAAATATTCAGAACAACAGACCTTCCAACCCAGACCATGTTAGCACCCAGCCTCTTACCCAGCCTAGGCCTTGACTCCAGTCCAGGCCGGACTTCACCTTGAGGCTCTCAAGGCCAGGAGACTGCTCTGGAAACGTCTCGAGGCTGGAAATTCACACTGAGGCCATGCCAGGCTGAGAGACCACCATGCCGAGAGACCACCACGCCAGGCTGAAAGCAACTATCCCGGGCTGAAAGACCACCAGATTGGACCAGGAAACCATCAAGCCAGGCTGAAAGACTGCTATGACATGCCGGGGGTTCGCCATGCTGGGTTCACACCGAGGCTGAGAGTCCAAGGGATTTGGACTCATCAAGAAGACGTCATCAAAAAGAAAGAAGAAGAGAGAAGGAAAAAGCACTAAAGAGAAGGAAAAAAGAGAAAGAAAATGAAAAAGTAATGAATGGAATTGAGGAACTCTGGCTGAAGTGTCCTACTCCAACACCATCTTGAAAGCTCTTCACACAAGGATTGGAGGGACACAGTTGGCCATGAGTTCATTGCCGTTATTTGTGGCTGTAATTGAAATGTATGAACACACAAAGGGGCATAAAAACAATGTATCACAGATGGAACAGTGCCTTTACAACAGCCACGAAACCCAAAGGTGGGCGTACCTCTCTAATATAAAAGAGCCTATCATGGACTAAACTGGAGAAAGTTCATAGGACTGAGAGAAACCTTCCTCTTTAACATTTTTCATCCTGTTAATTAACTTCAGTCAAGTTGAAGCAATAGGCAACTGAAAGGAAATCAGAAACAGAAATTGCTGGAAAAACTCAGCAGGTCTGGCAGCATCTGTTGAGAGAAATCAGCGTTAATGTTTCAGATCCAGTGATCATTCTTCAGAACTGTCAGTTAACTAAACATAGAACATAATAGCACAGTACAGGCCCTTTGGCTTTCGATATTGCACCGACCTGTGGAACCAGAATGTGCAAACTCCTCACACAGTCATCGAACGCTGGAGTTGAACCTGTGTCCCTGGTATTGTGAGGAAGCAATGCTAACCACTGAGCCAATCTGCTGCAAAGGGGTTGACTAGCTAACAACTTGCCTGAAGTTTAATGATTATGTATACATCAGTTCCCAGTGTCTACTCTTGCCTCTCAGGCAGAAGGTTTGGGGTTCGGATCTCATGCCAGCAGATTGAGGTAATCATTTATGTTCATGCTAAAAGCCAAGAAATCCCTCACAGGAAGTCCCAGCAAGACTGCCTCCTGCACTCGGCACCAGCTCAGACCCTGACATTTCGGTGGGGACTTTACCCTGATTAGAATTAGGAGCACATTCTGGTAAGTGCATCACTCCATGTCTCTGCAGCTGGTAGAAGAAGAAATGCCCCAGTACGCTGGCATTCAGAGGATTGTCAGAGACCAGGCATCTGCCCAGTCCAGGCAAGGGAGGACACCTTGGTGTCAGTAGTTAATAACTTTATTCAAATACACAAACAGATGCAGGAGGGGCAGGGAGGGTAGTCAGAAACATTGACTCACAGTGATTGGAGAGATCCACCGACACGACTTATTGCATGCCGCCTGTGGTATGTTAGCATCTGGCTGCCATGGAGAGCCTGGTCCTGCCCTATCACTACCTGCTGGGTTTCCACACAGAGCTGCATCCATTGCTCTATCAGTGCTCAGCACCAACGGCAAGGTACCTGGGGGAGGCGGTGGTGGGGGGGGAGGTTATAGAAACCTTGACCTAACTCCAGGTGCCCCTTACTCACAAGGGCCAGGAAGAGGAACTACATAAAGGGATACCAGATGTAATCTGCCTAGTTTCTATCCAGCAAATGGGAAACTGCATTTTAATAAACTGTGGTTAGTAATAATGGAATGCATATTTGGCTAAATAGTCCCCTTGCGAGTCATTAGCGAGAATCTCATCTCTCTGTTCAAAAGCTGGCTGGAGAATTAGGCTGTTTTCTCTTGACATCAATGATCTCATTTCTGTCATGCTCTCTCTATTTCTTCAGCTGACTGGCCAAGGTCTAACATTCCTGATGAAGGGCTTATGCCCGAAATGTTGACTCTCCTGCTCCTCGGATGCTGCCTGTGCTTTTACAGCACCACACTCTCGACTCTCCAGCATCTACAGTCCTCACTTTCTCCGAGGCCTATATCAATCAGGGGCCAGGCAGATCCTGCCTTTCCTTTCTGTTTGAGATGTGAGCAAGACCTAGAGATATCAGAACGTTCGACATATCGAGTCGCCTGAGAGGGTTCTTTTCCTCGTTGTCTACGTAAGTCTCAGAAACCGTAACTGTTTCCACTGCGGAAGACTGAGTGAAACGTTCAGGCCTACAATGTAATCCCTGTTATATGAACAGACAAGGCTGCATTCTGCTAGTTAATGGAGCACTTCTATATGAGATTGATGTCTGTGTATGGTACCATGTCAGAAATAATTCTGCTGAGTAATGTAAGAAAGTTCTACTCATTGGATTCCAAGGGCAAGAATCCAATAAATATTCCTAAATTATGAATTGCATTTTATTGCCAACTGTTCCCAAACTGGGAATTCCATTTATATCATGTGTTTATATATTTCAGTCATAGCACAAACAACTTCAGCTTAAAGCAACAATCAATTAAATATCAGCTTGTTTCTTATTTTCTTTATTTCTCTTCCAACCCCATTCGTTATTTTTTGGGGGGAGAAGTGAAGAGTTGGAAAAGTCATTACCTTTCCCAAAAGGTCTTGAAGGAACTGTCAAAACAAAATGAAGCAATATTATTTCCATTTATAGTTGATTTATTTTTAACTGTTCCCCAATTGGAATGAAAGGAAGACTTATATTTAGACGACATCTTTCATCATTTTACAATTTCTCAGTGCACTTTATGGCCAATAAGGATCTTTCAAATTGAAGTTGTAGAGTGATAGTAGAGTCATACAGTCATACAGCACAGAAACAGATTCTTTGACCCAACCAATCCATACCAACCATAATCCCAAACCAAACTAGTCCCACCTGCCTGCGCTTAGTGCATATCCTTCCAAACATTTCCTGTTCATGTACTTATTTAAATGTCTTTTACACATTATAACTGTACTCGCATCCATCACTTCCTCTGGAAATTCATTCCACACACGAACAAAATATTTAAAAATTGTCCCTATGTCTTTTTTAAATCTTTCTCCTCTCACTTTAAAATTATGCCCCCTAGTTTTGAAATCCTCCACCCTAGGGAAAAGACACATGCCACTCACCCTATCTATACCCCTCGCAGTTTTGTAAATCTCTGTAAGGTCACCTCTTGAGTCAATGTTATACTGTCAGGAAGTTGGCAACTAGGTCATTTCCTTTGGTGACGGCGGTTAAAAGATTAACATTATGTATGATACTGAGACAAACTCCACTGCTCTTCTTCAAATGGCACTGTGAGATCTTTGTGATGAACAAAGTTTGATTTAATGTCACATCTGTAAGATAGTGAAAATGGTTGCCCTACACTCCCTCAGTACTGCATGGAGTTCGTCAGCATCGATTTTGCACTCAGCTCTGACTTGAGAACACAAAATGATTCCATAATGTTTGGGCTCAGAGTTGCCAGAATTATTAGTCAACACAAGAGGAGAGGGTGTTGAATTATGTCTTAGGTGCACAGACCCTCCAAAACGAGGCAAAACTGGTGCTGAACATACCCGAGGTGTTGTCTACTTCTTGTCTCTGGGCCATTGAGCAAATGGATGAATCATATTAGGGATATATCATGCAAAGAGAACTTCATGACTCAAAGGTGGCCTGTCTGATATTTATCAGGGAGGAGAAAGTACAGTAGAAGGAGTGAGGGGTCTCCCTACTAGCTTTTCTCAAAAAGTATAACATAGCAAAGATAAGTGGGAAAACCGAGGACTGGGAAGCTTTTAAAGAGCAACAGAGGATTACTAAGAAAGAAATACGCAGAGGAAAAATGAGGTACAAAGGTAAACTGGCCAATAATATAAAGGAGGATAGTAAAAGCTTTTTAAAGTATGTGCAAGGCAAAAAAATGGTTAGGACTAAAATTGGGCCCTTGAAGACAGAAACAGGGGAATATATTACGGGGAACAAAGAAATGGCAGAAGAATTAAATGGGTTCAGATCTGTGTTCACTGGGGAAGACACAAGCAATCTCCCTGAGGTAACAGTGGCTGAAGGACCTGAACTTAAGGGAATTTATATTTGCCAGGAATCAGTGTTGGAGAGACTGTTAGGTCTGAAGGCTGATAAGTC
>NC_057733.1:7702942-7763710 GCF_004010195.1 Chiloscyllium plagiosum
GCTCTCAAAGATAGTGGAATCCAGGGTTATGGAGATAAGGCAGGAAGAGTATACTGATTAGAAATAATCAGCCATGATCATATTGAATGGCGGTGCAGGCTCGAAGGGCTGAATGGTCTACTCCTGCACCTATTGTCTATTGTCTATTATTGTTTGCCTGTCTATGTCGTATCCAACTGCTCCAACTGCTCAACTGCAAGAGCTGAGAAACCTGAACCTACATTTTTCCACATTTATCACTAAAAGATAAAACATTAACCCGTCAGAATGATTTAAAGTGACTGAAAATTCTTGACACAAGTCAGAAATTCCACAAGATTGGGTGCTAATTATGGTTGCATCATGTTCTAATACATTATTGAGTGTATATCCAAGAGCTGCCTCACAGTCCAGTCGTGAGTTGGTAACACTTGCTGAAAACACACCGATAATAAGATGGTACCTTTCACACAGCCTCACCAGTACACCCCATTCAGCCACCTTGTCAAAACCCGGTGCATCATTTCAAACTGGGGTCCAGGCTGCTTCAACTCTGCTTGAGTCACTTACTGCAGGGTCTATTTAGCGCTGGAAGGTAGAAAAGAGAGGTTCAGGAGACATTGCTGTCAGGGTTAGTGTTTCTTTTCCAACCTTTCTCTTTATAGGTGAAACGGTGGCTCAGTGGTTAGCACTGCTGCCTTGCAGCGCCAGGGACCCAGGTTTGATTCTAGCCTCGGGTGACTATCTGCGTGGAGTTTTCACGTTCTCCCCGTGTCTGCGGGGGTTTCCTCCGGTTTCTTCCCACAGTCTAAAGATGTGCTGGTCAGGTGAATTGGCCATGCTACATTGCCCATAGTGTTAGGTGCATGAATAGGGGAATGGATCTGGGTGGGTTACGCTTCAGAGGGTCAGCGTGGACTTGTTGGGCCGAAGGGCCTGTTTCCGCACTGTAGGGAATCTAATCATAAAGGAGAAATGGTTTGTTAATTCAGCACCTTTTCTATGGCATGGCTGAGCTTTGGAACAGACTATGACTGAAGGAGATAGGTTGGGTTATTTTTAAAAATCCAGCATTATAGGGCCAACATACTTCTTCCCTTTCATTTACGCTTTGGAAGTGGGCACCGCTGTGTGTGATCAAATCGCCCACTCAAGAAACATATTGCGATGAGCTCTATTTATAGCACACCTCAATGTTTCGTAATCTACAAACAGACTATTCTTTTAGAATCTTCTCTTCAATGTGATTTGTCTTCTTATTTTAAACTTGGCTGCTTTGGGAATTCCTCTGCCAAAATAGGCTGTGAAGATGTAGTGAGAGGGTGTAAATCCTGATCCAGAGGAGAACAAACATTCACTGCCATAAGTCTCAGCCAAAGAAATGTAAAACTTTTCAGTTTACAAGTCAGAGTTTAAAATCTCGGCCATCTAGCTCAGAGACCTGATTGCCCAATTCCTGCTAATCCTTCCCCAGTCAGGATTAGAGAACCACCTGTCAGCCAAGTCTACTTCTGAAGTTAGGAGATGTTACAACAACCCTCTTCCAATGGACTAATTCATCTTAGTCAGTAGGAAGGAGGGTGGAAGATCACAACATCAAGACATTAGTATTTCCCTTAGCAGATTGGAGGGAGGGAAAAAGATTGCAAAATATAGACACACTGCCTCTCTTAAAAGCATTCCTCATGATGCAGTGACATTGGTAGAGCAGGTCTAAGGTTAGCTTTGCTGTGCATAATTTTGATTTGATTTGATTTATTATTGTCACATATACCTAGGAAGAGTGAGAAGTTTTCTTTTGTGTGCCTTACAGGCAGATCACACCATCCAGAATGCATTAGGGTACTAGGATGGGGCAAAGATTACAATGTTACGGCTACAGAGAAGGGGTACACAGAGTGAGATCAACTTTACTTTTAAAATTTGAGAAGCCCATTCTGAAATCTAATAACAGCGGGGAAGAAACTGTTCTTGAATCTGTCCGCCTGCGTGTTTAAGCTTTTGCATCTTCTGTCCAATAGAAGAGGTTGATGAGATTATAACCAGGATGGGCGGGGTCTTTGATGATGTTGGCCGCCTTCCTGAGGCAGTGAAAAGTATAAATGGAGTCAATAGATGGAAGGTTGGCTTACGTGATGGACTGAGCTATGTTCATTACTCTCTGTAGTTTCTTACAGTCCTGGGTAGACCAGTTGCCATACCAAGCTGTGATGTATCCAGATAGAATGCTTTCTATTGACATAGATAAAAATCAGTCAGACTTCATTTGCCTTTGTTGGAGTTGCGCACTATGCCTGTGCTCTATATGTGTGGCAGGGTTTTAGCGAGACAGGATTTGTGCAATGCGACCAACGGATGTTCTTTGTAATGGGACTTGCAGATGGTAAGCTGAGCTACAGAGGCAGGTTGGCAGAGGATGTTTCAGAAGCCTAAACTCCCGAAAGAACTGAATAATTGGATACAGGGTCCCACCTCCTCAGAGATTGCTCCTCACTGGCTGTGTTTGAGAATCTGGGGCCCTGTCGCATAATATGTTGTTGAGGCTAGGGACACTGAACATTTCAAATGGGCATTGTAGCTTCCTATAATAAAACAAAATGAAGAACTGTGGATGCTGGAGATCTGAAACAAAAGCAGAAATTGTTGGAAGTAAGCAGAGTTTTGTGGACAGAGCAGAGGTACTGGGGAGGCGAAAAACAGATTTGGTGATTGCTTTGCAGAACACCTATACTTTGTCCACAAAAGTGACCCAGAACTCCCAGTTACCTGGTACTTCAACACACTACTGTGTTCCCTGGCCAGTTTTTCTGTCACAGGCCTGCTGCAGTACTCCAGTGAGGCTCAGTGCAGATTGGAAGAACAACGCCTCATCTCCCAGCTTGTGGGACTCAACATCGAGTTCAATAACTTTGGAGCCCGATTCCATTTTCTATGTTTCTGTTGGCAACCACCCTCACACCCAGTCCTGTATGACATGCAATGCTTTTAGCACAGTAACCTATTCTCACCTACATCTAGGCCCACTATCACCTTATATGGGTTGAATTCTGTCACACATTTTCTCACTCTTAGCTCTTATTATCACTTAGTAGACAAGCAGGAGACTGGAAGAACACAGCAAGCCAGGCAGCATCAGGAGGTGGAGATGTCAACCTTTCGGGTATAACCCTTCTTCAGCACCTGAAGAAGAATTATATCCGAAATGTTGACTTCTGCACCTTCTGATGCTGCCTGGCTTGCTGTGCCCTTCCAGCCTCCTGCTTATCTACCTTGGATTCCACCGTATGCAGATTTGTTTGTCTCTTACTGTCATTTAGTCAGCTTTTTGTCTGTTCTGGACTGCTATCCATTATTTCCTTGTTTACGTGCCCTTTTCATATCTATCTCTCTCTCTCTCTCTCTGAGCTTTGTCCCCACCTATCTGCTCATCTTCCCCCACCCCACACACAACTTTGGCTTGCATAAATACCAGATTTTTCTCGCTCCTGACAGATCTGATGAAGAATCACCAGGCTCAAAACATTGAATCTGCTTTCTTCCCATAGATGCTGCTAGACCCTGCTGCATTACTCCAACAATTTCCGTTATCGATAGTATTTTTGATAGATGTGGTGTTATGAGGTGTGGAAGCAATACGGGAGTTAATATTCAGATCACTCACCATCTAATCGAGTGAGACAACTGAGTTGATGGATTGAATGATCTCTTCTTGTTCCAGACAAAGTCAAAATTTATGATGGCACTTTGAACAGGACAACAGAATACCTTGACATGCTACAAATTGAAGATTCTATCTGTACTCTCAGAACGTCTGGATCCAAAATATCTGCTTTATTTTGTGATGCCAACTAATTGTGGACAACGACCACTTAAACAACTTACGTTAGAGTGTCAAACTAAACGGGGGCACGGTGGCTCAGTGGTTAGCACTGCTGCCTCACAACGACAGAGACCTGGGTTCAATTCCCGCCTCGGGCAACTCTTTGTGTGGCGTTTGCACAATCTTCCCGTGTCTGCGTGGGTGTGCTCCGGGTTCCTCCCACAATCCAAAAATGCAGGTTAGATTAATTGGCCATGCTAAATTGCCTGTAGTGTTGGGTGTGGGTGGGTTGCGCTTCGGTGGGTCGGTGTGGACTTGGGCCTGTTTCCACACTGGTAAGAAATCTAATCTAAAGGAAAAAAATATCAAAGATCACAGTTTTCATACAATCCAGTCATCATGGGCAACACATTTGCAGACAGTATAATCAACAAATACTAAGGGATTTAATCTCTTAAAAACAGAAGAGATTTGCCCTCCTGTTCTTCAATAACATCACTGAGCTGAATATTCAGGGTCATAATTTACAATAAGCCAAGAAACTGTAATTCGTACTCTCGGAGAAGTGTCAATAAAATACCTTGCGAACAATAACGACAACTTTAGATACTTTCTAAGCAACTTGTCAGTGATGTTGTGATGTGGAGGTGCCAGTGTTGGACTGGGGTGGACAAAGTTAGAAGTCACACAACGCCAGGTTATAGTCCAACAGGTTTAATTGAAATCATAAGCATTTGGAGAGAGGCTCCTTCATCAGGTGAAGGAAATGAAAGAGATCAGTGATGCTGATACACACCCCATGAACATGTGGAGCTTGAATCCAGACTGCCTGGTTCCAAAGTAGGGACACTACCACTGCTCCACATCACAGGCCCGTTTGCACAAATACCAAAACCGCTAAGTAACCAGTTTTACCAAGGTTTATTGGAGAATAAATGTTGTCCAGGATACCCCATGTCTGCAAATAAAACCATTGATTTTTTTTTCTTAAAAGGGAAATGAGAGTCTCAATTTAATTCAACCCTGAAACAAAAGTATCTTCATCGAGTTCAGAGCTCAAGGGTGACACTGTCTCTCAACCTTCTGATTCACAAGCTACAAGCCTCATGTGAGTAAAAGTCACCTTCAGAAATGCTACAATCCTGTATTGGTACATTAACTTTTGTGCTAACTTCTGGAGTGTGTCTTGACGTGCAGAATCTTCTCATATTATCTATAACAGACCAGCAGTCATTATTGGCACTTACCCTTAATTGAAATCTGACATGATGGTTCCCTCATCGAGATGATCTGGCTCCAGCCCAGGGAGATCTGAGCTTTCTCTTCTGGTGAAGGTGGGGGAAGCGATGTGGAGGAATGTGAGCGATGAAAGTGGCTCACTTTATTCTGACTTTTGTCTTCATAATTTTCTGCTCCACAGAAGGACACCACTACACTCCCCTACAGTCCCTGTTTATTATTGGTTCACGGGATGAGGGCATGGCAGCATTTAATGCCCGTCCTTAAATGCCCAGAGGGCCATTATGAGTCAACTACGTTGCTGTGGGTCTGAAGTTATATGTAGGTAAGGATGGAAGTTTCTTTCCTTAAAGGACATTTGTGAACCAGATGGGTTTTTCCCAATGGATTCCTGATCATCATTAGAATCTTATTTCCAGATTTTTTATATCAAATACAAATTCCACCATCTGCCGTGGTGGGATTTGAACCTGGGTCTCTATATTAGCAGTTCAGCATTAATATCACTAGCCCCCCCCATAAAAATGTATACTCAAAAGTGATTTGGAGCCTTGATTAGTTTTAGGGGACTGGCCAGCCCATGCCTTCTGACTACCAGCGGATGTGCACATTTTTCACTGCCTTCCCAGAAGTATTATTTGCATTTCATAGTTATGCTCTTCCATCGGAATCAAATTAACACTGGGAACATGCTCCACATGTGCACTGCTTTGGAGGCACTGCAATCTGCCAGATCTGTATGAAGCCAGGCTCATTTGCAAAGGTCAAGTGGCATTCTTCCAGCTGCTAATAGCGGGAAATGTGAATCACTTTCACCAGCTTACTGCTGGATGTTTTTGTGTACTGATGGCATCTTTCAACAGTACCATCACAGACTGCCAAATCAAACATGGAGAACAGCATCGCCCCCCCCCTGCCAAATCATTAATGCCTTTATCAGGCTTTGAATGAAGTTTGCCGCGATCCACTGGTTAAGTGCTCAGCTCACATGGAATTCAACTCTCCGGACCAAAAATATTCCGATTCCTTACAGCGTCCGTGCTAGTAATGAGACTCAGAACCACTGGGCAAAGGAAAGGCAGATCAGCCGTGATGCTTCCACTACTCTGAGCCATACGTTCATGCTATTGAATGTCGAGCAATGATTTCCTCTCCACACCCCATCTATATAATTCCTGACCAAGCAGTATCACCTCCATGTGTCTCCCCTCTCTCTTCTCCAATAGCTTGTTCTGCCTTGCTATGCATATCAATATCCTAGACTGGACTGAAGTCTTTGATTTCCTGAGTTGAGTTTCTGATCCAGGTCTTGTCCATCATAAAGATGAGAAACCTCTACATCTGAGGTATTACCTGGTTCTTTTCCTGCCTTAGTCCATTCACACTCATCAATGCATCTGTCACCTCCAGAAACTAATAACTCCAACGCTGTCCACACCAGTCTGTATTTCTAGCCTCAATTTCCAAAACGTGGATTCTTGTGCCCATTCCCACACCAAATTGAATTTGGCCATTGCAGCCTTTTTTGCAAATCAACATTGTCTCCATTCTGCCAAATTTAAAACTCTCATCCATTTATAGAATTCCTACAGTGTGGAAACAAGCCCTTCGACTCAACAAGTCCGCATAAACCCGCTGAAGAGTATCTCACCCAGACCCATTCCCCTACCCTATGACTCGACATTTACCCCTGACTAATGCACCTAACCCACATATCTCTGAACACTATGGGTAATTTGGCATGGTCCATTCACCTAACCTGCATACCTTTGGATTGTGGAAAGAAACGGGAGCACCTGGTGAAAACTCACACAGACACGGGGAAAATGTGCAAACTCCACACAGACAGTCGCCCGATGTCAATCCTTTCATAATCTCTTCAGTGAATTTCCATCACTTTCCCCAACATTGCAAACTCTTCACCTGTACACTCCAATACTCTTACTCTGGCATCTCACAAATGCCCATTCCTTTTATCCCATTATTACTGACTCACAAATCTCACATTGAGGTAGGCAATGGCCAATGGTGTTATCATTGGACTGTTAATCTAGAGACCCAGGTAATGTTCAGGGCAGCTAGGTTCAAATCCCAATGGTGATGGTGGAGTTTGAATTCAATACAAATTTGGAATTAATGGTCTAATGATGATCAATTCACAGAAAAACCTATCTGGTTCACTAATGTCCTTCAGGGAAGGAAACTTCCATTCCTACCTGTCTGGCCTACACGTGACTCCAGACCTGAAGCAATGTCATTCACTCTTAACTAACTTCTGGGCAGTTAGGGATGGGCAATTAATGCTGGCCTAGCCAGCGACACCCTCACCCCCTAAATGAATATAAAACATTAACAGGTGTCTCTCTTGAATCCTCTGCACCTTTTGCCCCATCTCCCTTTTTAAACTCTTCCCCCTCTGACATTACATGTTTTCCTTGCATCTCATGAGGTCCTATATAAAGGTAAACTTCAGTTGTTGATGATGATTGTTATGAAGACGGTACCTTTAAAAGAGTTAAAAGCACACAGTAACAGCACCAAATGTTCTGAAAAAAAGATACAATGTAACATGTGGTCCAGCTACTGGGGTAGCTAGGGAAGCTGGTTGCCTGGAAATGACAAAACAGATTCAAATTAGGCCAATCAGTTTAAATTATACCCCGAAAAATATCCAATTCCAATCCAGTTTGAATTGAGTACATTGACAATCTTAAAAGCCAATGACACAATCTGATGCTGGGAGTGTAAGACTGGGGAAAATTGAACAATTGTGAGGAGAACTGTCCAATTACCAGCATGTAAAAAAGACTGTCTGAAAAATATCTCTTTTAAAAGTTCCTTTATCGATCAGTGCCCTGTGAAGCAGAAATCTCTAAGAAGAAGAAAAGATGACCAGAATTCAGAGAAAACGAAAGCTATCTGGGTTTGAGGTAAGAAGTTTTGTTTTGTGAATTGTAATCGTGAGTTTTATCGGACTAGTATTGTAGAAGGGGAAGGTAAAAGATAGGTTAGAGGAAGGAGTTGTAAATAGTTGTTAGTTAATTATCCTCTGTTATATTTTAAGAAATAAAGTTGTTAATTTTTACTTTAACTAATTCTTGGTATATGGAATGTTCACAGATTACTGCAGGGGATAAATCTTTTCTGTGTTGTTGGTTTTGAATTAAGCAGGAGAGTTTACCCCATGGCGTAATAGTCTTAGGGCTCAGGTCCGTGATTTGAACTGGTTTAGGCAGATTTGAATAGATTTGGGGGTACAAAAAATCCCAGCTGTTTTAATCATTTGCAGGTTAGTGCCCTGATCTTTAAATAAAACGGAGGTGAGGTAATTTGTTTATTTTTGGTGACTTGTAGTTGATTAAATTAAAAATGAGAGAAATGGCTCTTAAAATTACTAAAGAGGTTCTGGGATTTGAAGATAATTCTCAAATTTGGCAAGAACATTTAGAAGGAAAGAAAAAGGCCATACTTTTAGAATCAGTAAATCAGTTAGATTTAGGTTTAACCAAGGACAAAAGTAAAGCTGAAATTGTCAGGGAATTACTCAAACACTTAGTTAGGTGTGTCAGAGGAATAGACAAGTGCAGTAGAGGTAGAAAAACTTAAATTACAATTGAGGAAAATGGAGTTAGAAGACAGAGAGAGAGGGGAAAGAGAGAGGGAGAGAGAAAGGGAAAGAGAGAGAGAAGAGAGGGTGAGAGACGAAAGAGAGAGAGAGAGAAGGTTCTTGGCTGATCAAAGAGCAAGAGAAGAAAGGGAGAGAGAAAGAGAGAGCTGGAAAAAGAAAGAGAGAGAAAGTTTTTGGTGGAGCAAAAAGAGAGAATTTGAAGTTGAGAAGTTGCGACTTAGTCAGTAAAGTCAAGTTAACGGGATGGACATTAAAAGAGAAGGTAGTGATATACATAAATATGTCAAAACTCTGCCACAATTTGATGAGAAAGGTGTTGAAGCCTTCTTTATTACATTTGAAAAGATTGCTAGGCAGGAGGAGTGGCCCAATGATTTATGGGTAATGCTAGTTCAGACTAAACTGGGAGGCAGAGCTAGTGAGGTTTTTGCTGCGCTGTCAGATGAGGGTCAAGAGATTATGAAGTGGTTAAACAGGTTATTTTAAGTGCTTATGAATTGGTACCAGAAGCATGTAGACAGCGGTTCAGAAACACAAAGAAAGAACCAGGTCAGTTTGAAAGAATTAAACATAGTCATTTTGATCAATGGGTGCTTGCTTTGAAAATAGATAGGACCTTTGAGGCTCCAAGAGAGATTATTCTGTTGGAGGAGTTTAAAAACTCTCTACCAGAGACAGTAAGAATTCATGTGGAGGAACAAAATGTTCAGGAAGTGAGAAGGGCAGCAGAATTAGCAGAATGAGTACATGCTGGTGCATAAGACAAGCTTTCAGCCAGAATTTCTTCCTGTGAGGGATAAAAGTTGGGAGAAGGGGAGATCCTACACTATGATACCAAGAGTAGAGAGCACTGGTATGAATTTAACACAGGATACAAAAGAAGCCCAAGAAGTTGGAAAGGAGGTGAAAGGCCTCAGGTGTTTCCACTGCGGTAAAGTGGGACATGTAAAGTCACTGTGCTGGGCATTGAAGAAAGTTGCTGTGGGAAAAGAAGTGGTAAAAGAAGCTAAGCCAGTGACATTGGTGAAGGTTGTAAAGGAGACCCAAAAGAGCCGAGGAGCTGCAGGAGAGTGCACAGCCTAGGAAGGGGCTGGGTATGGAGTTAGTACCTGATCTCTACAAAGAATTTGCCTTTGGGTACAGTTTACTCAGAAAGAACAGGGGTAGAAGGACAAGAAGTTATCATTTTGAGAGATAAAGGATCATACCAGTTACTGATAGTAAGAGATGAGTGAAAATGCACTCTTTCTGATCTGTTATCCAGGAGTGGTAATTTGTGGGAAAGATGGACAGAAATTTAGCATTCCCTTACATAAGACCAGGTTGCAGTGCCAACTAAAAACGAGGGAAATTACAGTGGGAGTGCTTGACAGAATGTCAGTTCCAGGAACTCAGTTTGTTCTTGGGAATGATTTGGCCGAATACAAGGTGGGAATGATCTTATTGTGGAAAAGACCATGAAAGACCAAGAAACTGAGGAGTTAAAACAGAAATATCCTGGTATTTTCCCAGACTGTGTGGTTACCAGATCCCACTATCATAAGTCACAACGCAAAGCGAAAAGTAAAGAGAAAGATGAAGAAGTTGATGTTCAGTTAGCGGATGTAATGATGCAGGAAAAACCTGGACAGACAGAGGGACAGACAGAAATGTTTACTCCTGAAAGACTAAGTAACAGCAAGGCAAGACGTAAAACAGATATATGCATACTCTGAACAGGAGGCAGAGAGTATTCCGGAGGGTCATTATCTGAAAGATGGAATCCTAAGATGGAAATGGAGACCACGGCAGGTTAGTGCAGAGGGGACATGGGCCGAAGTGCACCAGATTGTGATGCCAAGAACATACAGACAGGAAGTGTTACGGGTAGCTCATGAACTATCTGTAGGAGGTCACCTAGGGGTACGAAAGACTCAGGCTAAGATACAAAAACATTTTTATTGACCAAGAATGCACCAGGATGTGGTTAACTTTTGCCATACATGTCATACATGCCAAATATTAGATAAGCCACAGGCATTAATAAAATCAACATCTTTGTTGCCAATTACTGCATTTGAAGAACCTTTTCATGTGGGTTATAATTGATTGTGTAAGTCCTCTCCCGAGAACTAAAAGTAGGAACTAGTACTTATTAACCATAATGGATGTGTCTACCAGATTTCATTACAGAGTATCAAGGCAAAAAAAGGTGGTAGAGGAGTTAGGAGCTTTCTTCACATGTTATGGGCTACCAAAAGAGATTCAGTCGGATCAAGGGTCAAATTCTACTGTTAAGCTGTTTAAGGAGGTTATGGATAGCTGAGGCATGCAGCACTTTACATCCAGAGTGTATCATCCTGGATCCCAGGGAGCTCTGGAAAGCTGGCATCAGACCTTGAAGACCATGGTGAGAGCATCCTGTCAGGATTACTCAAATGATTGGGTTTAAGGTATTCCATTGGTATTGTTTGCCATTAGAGATGCCCCAAACAAATCTACTCAATTCACTCCCTGTGAGTTAATATTCGGTCATGAAGTGAGAGGCCCTTTGAAACTAATTAAAGAAAAATTGACTGGATCAAAGTCGGAGATCTCACACTTAGATTATGAATAGAGTAGGTAAGTTCGCTAAACAACACCCGAAGAGGGCACAGTGTAGAATGAAGAAGGTTTCAGATGAAAGCTCTGAAACTTAGACATTTTCCCAAGGGGATGATGTGTTGGCACTGTTACCAATGATAGGAGATCCCTTCAAAGCCGGGTTTAGTAGTCTCTATCATATTGAGAAAAAGTTGAGTCAGGTGAACTATTTAGGACAGTTGCCAGATAGAAAGAAAAAGTAACAAGTATGTCCTGTGAACATGTTGAAACCATATTATACTAGAGAGAAAGAACAGGAGAAACAGGTGTAAGTTACTGCCCCATAGAGTGAGGAATCAAATCCAGATAATGTGGATTTCGATGTGCTTCAAAATAGATTAAAAACTGAAGAAGTCCTTGTGGAGTAGGATAGGTTAGTAAGCTATCTGTCTCAGAAGCATAGAATGCAGTTGAAAGATTTGTTGCTGCAGTACAAGGACATATGTAAGAATCAGACGGGAAGGACTAATGCAATTGTACACAAAGTAGATGTAGCGAATACTGCTCCGATAAAACAATACCCCTACTGGCTTAATCTTTTCAAAGCCAGGTGGGTCCAGATGGAAGTGGAGGCCATACTTGAAGAGAAGATCATCGAACCAAGCCAGAGTGAGTGGAGTTCACCGATTGTCTTAGCTCCCAAATTGGACAGGACTCAACAATTCTGCGTCGATTATCAGAAGGTTAATGCCATTAAAAAATCAGACTTATATCCAATTCCTAGATTGGAGGGCTGTATCAAGAAAGTTGGACAAGCCAGTTATATCATCAAATTGGACTTACTGGGTGGTTACTGGCAAATACCTTTATCAGAGACAGCAAAAGAAATTTCTGCGTTTGTAACCCCAAATGGGCTCTATCAGTTTAAAGTGATGTCCTTTGGAATGAAGAATATACCTGCCACATTCCAAAGACTCATGAACAGGGTTGTGGCTGGGTTAACAAACTGTGCAGTCTGTTTGGACAATGTAATGATCTTTCGTAAGTCCTGGAAAGACCACATGGTACAGTTGACAGAGCTCTTTGAATGACTACGAGAAGCAAAACTTATATAAAACGGAATTCGTGAACGCAGAGGTGACGTTCTTGGGACATAACATTGGTCATGGAAGGTTGACTCCACAGAACGCAAAGACAAAGGCCATTGAGGAATTTCCACAACCAACCTTGAAGAAAAGAGGTGCTTTGATTCTTAGGACTCAGTGGATTCTATTAGAAGTTTGTTCTAAACTTCAGCAGTGTGGTGGCACCATTAACCGATTTACTGAAAAAGAACACAAAGTTTCAGTGGACAGAACAATGTCAGGAGTCATTTAACCATTTGAAAGCCAAGTTAGCCACCAAACCAGTTTTAACTACACTAAACATTTCAAGTCTTTTAAAGTCGCCATTGATGCTAGTGACATTGGAATTGGAGCTGTACTCCTACAGGAAGATCAGGATGGGATTGAACTGCCAGTTGGTTACTTTTCGAAGAAGATCAACATCTACCAGAGGAAATACTCCACAATCGAAAAGGAACCATCGAGTTTGGTACTGGCCTTACAACATTTTAATGTGTATGTCACAAACGGAACGGTGTCAGAGACGGATGTGTACAGCAATCACAATCCGCTTACATTCTTAGAATGATTTAAAGACAAGAATATGAGACTATTTCGTTGGAGTCTTATGTTACAGACTTTTAATCTAAAAATCATATATGTTGTAGGTCGTAAGAATGTAATCGCACTTGCTTTATCACGGATTTAACTGATAGAGTTTAGATGAGATTTGTATTTATTTCATGTTATATATAGGTATATGAGAAGAAGTTAGGGTGAACTTATATTGAAGTTATCTGTATGTTAGGGTAATGTGTTTAAAAAAAAGAAAAAAATGAAGCCATCTTTTCGTTATTATGGTTCATTTTTTCTTAAGTGGGGAGGTGTTGTGAAAATGTGGGTGTACTGTACCTTTAAGAGAGTTAAAAGCTAGCAGTGACAGCACCAAATGTTCTGAAAAAAAGATATAATGTAACATGTGGTCCAACTACTGGGGTAGCTAGGGAAGCTGGTTGCCTGGAAACGACAAATCAGATTCGAATTAGGCCAATCAGTTTAAATTATACCCCGAAAAATACCAAACTCCAATCCAGTTTGAATTGACAATCTTAAGAGCCAATGACACAATCCGACTCTGGGAGTGTAAGACTGGGGAAAATTGAACAGTTGAGAAGAGAACTGCCAAGCTACCAGCATGTAAAAAGACTGCCTGAAAAATAGCTCTCTTAAAGGTACCTTTATCGACCAGTAACCTGTGAAGCAGAAATCTCTAAGAAGAAGAAAAGATTACCAGAACTCAGAGAAAATGAAAGTTACCTGGATTTGAGATAAGAAGTTTTGTTCTGTAAATCGTAATGGGGAGGTTTATCAGACTAGTTTTATAGAAGGGAAAGTAAATGATAGGTTAGAGGAAGGAATTGTAAATACTTGTTAGTTAATTATTTTCTGTTATACTTTAAGAAATAAAGTGGTTAATTTTTACTTTAACTAGTTCTTGGTCTATGGAATGTTCACAGATTACTGCAGGGGATAAATCTTTTCTGTGTTGCTGGTTTTAAATTAAGCAGGAGGGTTTACCCCATGTCATAACATGATGCATCCACACCTGCCACATCCACATGACTTTATCATTATCTTCCTAGGTCGGTCACATTTTTTTTTTGTTTTGGTAGCATTGGGGCCTCCTCCTGATGTCCACCTGTGGGAGATGTGGGTCCCACGTATCTCCTTCCCTGCTCCATCTCAGGTGGCAGCATCAGAAGATGAGACAGGACTGGCCAACCTGGAGCCATTACCCTATTGGCTGACTCAGAGACAGTACTCTATTGGCCGACTTGGAGCCAGGACCCTGTTGGCCAACTCAGAGTCAGGACCCTGTTGGCTGACTCGGAGTCAGGACCCTGTAAGCCAACTCAGAGTCAGGACCCTGTTGGCCGACTCGGAGTCAGGACCCTATTGGTTGACTCGGAGCCAGGATCCCAGCAGTCAATGTCCAGCGTCGAAGGAGGTTTGGGACCTTGTCAGCGTGACAGTCTGCAGCTCAGAGGCAGCAGACACAGATGCAATGGTGCTGGTGGAAACAGGGACGGAGCATGTTGCCAGGATCCCTGGGGGACAATATCAGATGGCGGCAACTGGAGGAACAGAGAGGGTGAATTCTACAGAGAGAGAAAGATGAACGTTCGAAGTTGCTTCAGTTTCAATAATATCAATTTAACATTAATTTATTCAGTGTGTTATCATATACAATTTATTCAGTAATTTAGTCTGTAATCCAAGATGCTGCCGGAACACAGCGATATTATCATTGTACCTAGGTACAAGTGGCAGTATTAAATAAAGCTAAATAAATCTAACTGATAGTGAAGCTAATAGCAAGACTTGGACCACCTTCAGGTTTGAATTGATGTGTGATAAGTTCATTTGTGCCACACCAGTGCCAAGTCCTGCCATCACTCCTTGACATTTAATGGCATTACCATCGCTGAATCTCTCACAATCCATACCTTCTGGGTATCAAACCGAAACTGAACAGGACCCTCTCGCCCCCCCCCCAACATAAATATGTGGCTACAAGAGTAGGTCAGAGGCTGGGGATTCTGTGATGATCTACTCACCCCCTGACCCTCTCAAGGCCTGTCCATCATCTATGAGGCACAAACCAGGAGTGTGATGGAATACTCTCCATTTGCCAACAATACTCAAAAAGCTTGACACCATCCAGGACAAAGCAACCCTATTCCTGATGAAGGGCTTTTGCCCGAAATGTCGATTCCCCTGCTCCTCAGATGCTGCCTGACCTGCTATGCTTTTCCAGCACCACTCTACTCTAGACTCTGGCTTCCAGCATCTGCAGTCCTTGTTTTTACCAAAGCAATCCATTTGCTTGGCACCACATCCAACACCTAACTGGCTTTGAGAAGGTGATGCTGAGCTGCCTTCTTAAACCACTGCAGTCCCTGTCATGCAGGACTCCTATCATGCTGTTAGGGAGGGAGCTGTAGGAATTTGACCGAGCGACATTGAAGGAGCAGCAATATACTTCCAAGTCACAATGGTGAGTGGCTTAGGGGAGTAAAGTTTCCATGTATGTGCTGCCTTTGTCCTTCTGGGTGGTAGAGGTTGTAGGTTTGTAAGGAGCTTTCTGAGATGACTTGATGAAATTTTACAGTGAATCTTGTAGATAATACTGTAGATATTCCTGATGAAGGGCTTATGCCTGAAACGTTGACTCTCCTGCTCCTCGGGTGCTGCCTGACCTGCTATGCCTTTCCAGCACCACACTCTTCACCTTCAAAATTCACTCCTGCCACCACTGCTCAGTAACAGCAGTGTGTACTCGCTACAAGATTCACTACAGAAATTCGCCAAGTCATCTTAGAAAACTCCTTCCAAACCTGTGACCTCTACCACCTAGAAAGACAAAAGCAGCAGATACATGGGCATTTTACTCCCCTAAGCCACTCACCGTTTTGACTTGGAAGTATATTGCTGCTCCTTCAGTGTCGCTGGGTCAAATTCCTGGAATTTCCTCCTTAACAGCATGATATGGGTCTTGAGTCTAGATAGAGTGGTGCTGGCATATGGATCCTGCATGACAGGAACTGCAGTGGTTTAAGAACACAGCTCAGTGCCACCATCTCAAAGGCAGTTAGGGATTGGTAATAAATGCTGGCCCAGAATAGATCGATTGCTAATGGTGACTGTCATGTAGACACCTCAGTGGAAAGTAGTCTACTTGCGAACATTGAGCGAGAACTTGGATTGGCTTGGGTCAGATTTTGTGTCCTCCCATATCTAGTGACCTTGACAATCTAAACTCAACCACGAAGGATCTGGGTAGAGAGAAACAAAGCCTTGCTGAGTTTCTTGATTGAATTATGAAGAAAGACTGAAGAAAGGCATTTGGACAAGTATGTGGATAGGAGAGGTTTAGAAAGATATGGGCTAAGTGCAGGGAAATGAGGATAGTGTGGATGAACATTTTGGTCAGCATGGAGCAGTTTGGCCAAAGGGCCAGTTTCCATGCTGTAGAACTCTATGACTCTATGATGCTGTGACTGGGCTTGCAGTCCCTGGAATTTAGAAGAATGAGGGGGGAGTCTCATAGAAACATATAAAATCCTGATGGGACAGGACAGGCTAGTTGCAGGAAGAATGCTCCTAATGCTGGGGAAGTCCATGGGTCACAGTCTAAGAATAAGGGTGAAGCCATTCAGGACTGAGATGAGGAAGAATTTCTTCACTCAGAGAGTTGTGAACCTGTGGAATTCTCTCCCACAGGAAGCTGCTGGGACCAATTCATTAGATAGATTCAAGAGGGAGCTGGACATGGCCCTTGCATCTAAAGGGATCTAGGGGAGAGGGCCGGAATGGGATACTGAGGTTACATGATCAGCCATGATCGTATTGGATGGTGGTGCAGGCTTGAAAGGTCGAATGGCCTACTCCTGCACATACCTTCTATGTTTCGATGTTTCTAAGGCACTTCCGGCTTATATTGTAGATCTCCAGTATCTGCAGTGTTTAGCTTTTACATGAAGGATACCAAAATGTCCATGACAAAAAATGGGTTTCGGTAGCCCAGAGTTTGCACCTCAACGAGAATCCGCAAAGCAAGGGAGGCTTAAGATCAAGAGAAGACAAAAAAAAATCCTATATCAGCACCAAACTGCAATGTGTATCTCAACCATAAACCTGCCTCTGTGGGTCATTTGCTCTATAAATATTTAATTACATTTTCAGAAGGAAAGAAAGATTCTTCCGAGTGATAATTCAATCAGTGATTGTGTACACAGAATGAACTGTGCAAGGTGATTTCTCCAATTGAACAGTGATTGGAAGCTCTGTAAATGTTATTGCCCTGCCTCTCCCATGGGGCACTGCTTCACGGCAAAATGTAATTGGATGCAGTCCGGAATTAATTGAACCATCTAGCAGCTGAAAAATTAGGCTTTGTCTGAAAGAGGAAGAACAATTAAACCATCCCATGACTTAATCACAATCTGTTCTGTTTGCAGAGATAATTTTTTGAACAACTTTGTATTTCCATACTCCCAAAGTTAAGCCATATTCAAAGAAAACCGAGGTTTAAAGATTGATGCTATGCTATGGTAGCTCTACCTCTGACCTGTATCTCCATTTCTGACCCACAGCTCCATCACTGACCCACAACTCCATCACTGACTTACAGCTCCACCTCTGGCCCACAGCTTCATCTCTGACCTGCAACTCCATCTCTGACCCGCAGCTCCATCACTGACCCAGAGGTCCACCTCTGACCCATTGCTTCATCACTGACCCACAGCTCCATCTCTGACCCAAAGCTCCATGTCTGACCCACAGCTCCATCTCTGATCCACTGCTCCATGTCTGACCCACAGCTCCATCTCTGACCCAAAGCTCCATCTCTGACCCACAGCTTCATCTCTCACCCGCAGCTCCATCTCTGACCCACAGCTCCAACTCTGACCCACTGCTCCATCTCTGACCCATAGCTGCATTGCTGACTCACTGCTCCATCTCTGACCCACTGTCCATCTCTGACCCACAGTGCCACCTCTTACCCACAGCTCAATCTCTGACCCACAGCTTCATCTCTCATTCACAGCTCAATCTCTGACCCACAGCTCAATCACTGATCCACAACTCTATGTCTGACCAGCAGCTCCAACTCTGACCCACAGTTCTACCTCTGGCCCATAGCCCCCAATCCTCACTCAGCATGTCTCCCTTCTGCAAGCCTAATGATTCTGTTTCTATCATACCTCAGCACACTCCAGCAAAGGTGCATCGACCCAACGAGGAATTATTGCCTGATGAAGAACTGCATATTGCTGTTGCCTGGATTTTCTATATTCTGTGAAAATGTCCTCCCATTCAAGTCAAAGTGTGGGAGGTGCATATACAATTGAATAACTCTGGCCCTGTATATCTAGATCAGATTGATTTTGAAGGCAATGGGTCAACGGAAAAAGACGTGTTGAACAAACATGGAGAACATTGAAGGGATTGACATACGATTGATTTGATTTGATTTATTATTGTCACATATCCTGAGATAAGTACATCAGGGTAATAGAACAGAATTCAGGATGTCGTGTTACAGCTACAGAGAAGGTGCAGAGAAAGATAAACTAATACATGAGAGGCCCATTCATAAATCTGGTAACAGTAGGGAAGAAGCTGTTCCTGATTCTGTTGGTACATATTTTCCAACTGTTTTATTTTCTGCCCAATGGAAGAGGGTGGAAGAGAGTATAACCGAATGGGAGATGTCTTTGATTATGTTGGTTGCTTTCTCAAGGCAGGGAGAAGTATAGACAGAGTCAATGGAATAAACTTTGGTTTGTATGATGGACTGGGCTGTAATTGTGTGCAGTCTCGGGCAGAGCAGTTGCCATACCACATTGTGATGCATCCGGATAGGATGTGTCAATCTTCCACCTCTAAAATTGATAAGTTATTGTGGACATGCTGAAGTTCCTCAGCTCGCTGAGAAAGTAGAAGCGTTGGTGTGTTTTCTTGATTGTTGTGTCAATGTGGGTGGACCAGGCCAGCTCTTTTACTCACCGTTACTCCTCGGAACTTGAAGCCCTCGAGTGCCTCCACCTCAACAAAACTGATCGAGACAGAGGCATGTCCTCCACTCTGCTTCCTGAAGTTAGTGACTGGCTCCGTCGTTTGAAGGAGAGATACCACTGAGCTCTCAATCTCTTTCCTGTACTCTGTCTTGTTGCTGTTTGAGAGCCAATGCACAACCGTGATGTCATCACCAAATTTGCAAATGGAGTTCGAGCTAAATTTGGCCACAGAGTCATGAGTGTATAAGGAATATGGTGGGGGGCTGAGTATGCAGTCATGTGGGGCACCAGTGCTGAGGATTGTTATGGAGCAGTTGTTGTCTCCTATCCTTACTGTTTGCGGTCCAGGGGTCAGGAAGTTGAGGGTCCAGTTACAGAGTAGGGTGCAGAGTTTGGAAATGAGTTTGATTGGAATTATGGTGTTGAAGGCAGAGCTAAAGTCAATAAATAAGAATCTGATCAAGGTGTCATATGTTTTGAGGCTACATTTTTATCTGACTGCCCAGGTGTGAAATTGGGAATTGGGCAGCCATTAAAGGAACTGCGACTTTTAAATTATTTTTACAATGGAGAACATGCAGGTGTAAATACGAATTGAGCTTTATAAGGTGATGAAGGGTCTAACGTGTATTCATGTTGTTAATTTGTTTCAATGAAGTAGTCTAGGGAAGAGTGAGGGACCAGAAACTCAATTTATTTTAAGGTAAAGACTAATTTAGATATCAGGAAGTGAACCATTTTCCCAGGGTAAATAATGGATGACAGGTCTACCAGCTCATGCAATGATCACTAATTGACTGCATTCCAGCTTTTCCTGTCATTGGCGTTTGGAGACAATCCCCTCCCCCATGAATTATAAACTGTGTGATGTCAACCAGGATCAAAGAGATCAACCTGGGCATATTCTGGTGGCTGGAGAAATAAAAAGAAGAGTTTTGCAGATTTTAGTTTTCCCGTTAATTGGTTGGTTTTGGGCGGAGTTGGGAGTACTTCCAAGCGACATTTGTGTGAGCCAGTTTGATTGGAACATTAAGTCTTGTACTCTTTGCTGTGGGATGGCTGTGTCCCTGCACCATTTGTGTGAGGTTTCAGTTTGACTGTGGGTGGCTAAAGCAGGCTACAGAGTATTTGGCGATTGTACAATTGTGAATCTAACAGAGCCTCAAGTCCAAACAGCAAAGCTAAAAAGATAGTTCAGGTTTACACAGAGAACAATGAGTATAGGAAGGTAAGAAGCGAAGGAAGCTAATGAGTCGTTTAAGCTTCCTCCTCCGTCAGGTAGATTATGTCTGTACTTTGAGCCCATTTTTCCAACTTTGTACCCTATCTCTTCACAAACTTACCACCAAATTCAAAGGAAATCAATAGGGAATGGTATTTAAGAAGTGCCAATAATATTATTCATGGTAAAATTCAAAACTCCCTCCCATGAGATGTGACAGTCAGGAATACATGACAATGATTTCCAAGGATTCAGATGTTGTATAAATGTTAAAATACAATCAGCACCTAATGACTTCGACACTGAACTATCACAGCCACTATGTGATCTCTCTTCTCTCCATCCAGGCTTGCAGGATTTCAATTGCTTCAATTAGTAGATTGTGTTTGAAAGAAATCTCAGTAATGCGCCCATAAGCATCTTGCAATGTGTTAGAAGTGTTATCTAAATGCACATTGCTGTTAGTAGCTCAGGAGTTCCAGGATTGGAGTTCAACAATGGTAAAGGAGCAGCCCAAGATGGGGAAATGAGTGATTGGAAGGCGAACATGGAAGTGACTGGCACCTGTTCTCCTTCCTGATGACCTTCCGTTATAGTCTTCCATTGTACTGCAGTCAACATCATTGACCTGCCTTTTAAACATGGTTGTTGCGATATTAAATGCAATAACAGGAGATCCCTAAGAAAACTGAGAGAAATATATAAATATTCTCTGTCGATGTCAAATGAGGTCATCTGTTAATGGGTCATCTCGTGAGCAGGATCTATCACATCGGAACCATTTGGCTGGGGACTCAATGACTAAAATATTAATGTTTCCAGATTTGGCACTGGTAATGAATAGAAAGTAGTTAAAGATTCATGCTGCTGAACTATCAAACCCCAAGTGAGTCCTCAGAATCTATCGTTCATTTACGAAATAAGAGTAATATGGGATATCTCTTGGCATTACAGAGTATTCCACAGCCAAGAAAATACTTCTGAAATGTAGTCAGTGCTGGAATGTAAGCAAACTGTCATTTTTTCTGTAGCTTCCATGAATTAAATTAACACCTCAGCTCATAATTTCTTTCCCTGCAGAATAAAATAGCACACAGTACAGAGAGTGAGATCTGTGGAGCGATTTAGAAACCTTCAGTAACTGCATTATTACTGATTCATCAGAAGAAATTCTCAACTCTCCAGACACCACACATGTTTCTAGTATGCTTTAAGGCAAGGGTAATGGTTCTGAAAGAGTTAATGTTAAAAAGTTAATGGCTTCAATTAGGCAGGTCATTGCAGAATGCAACCAGATGCCTGTGTACATTATCAGTCCCCTTGTTTAAGAAATGATGTCTGTGTTGGAAGCCGTTCAAAGGTTTTCTACACTAACGCTGGAATGAGTGTATTGTCTAATGGGAAAAGATGAGGCAGCCTACCTACTGTCTGCTAGTGTTCAGAACAGCAAGAGACAGATTGTTTGAAATCTAGGAGATCCTGAGAGGTCTGGATAGGGTGGATTTAAAAAGGGTGTTTCCTCTTGTGAAAGAAAATCTGGAATTAGGCGTCGCTGTTTGAACAGAGTTAAAAATCACACAACACCAGGTTATAGTCCAACAGGTTTGTTTGGAAGCACTAGCTTTCAGAGCGCAGGTAGCTGGGGAGCATGACCATAAGACACTGAATTTATAGCAAAAGATCACAGTGTCACGTAACTGAAATGATGTATTGAACAAACCTAGATTGCTGTTAAATCTTTCATCTTTTAGAATGGGGTTGCAGGTTTTGGTTCATTAATATGTAAATCCCAGAACTTCTTTAAAGTCACATTCCCAAGATAACTTAGGGTTTTATAAAAAAAGGTGACATCTCAGCTCAGACAATGCATTAAAGATATAAGGAGGAGCAGTGCTCCGAAAGCTAGTGCTTCCAAATAAATCTGTTCTAAAATTTGGTGTTGTGTGAATTTTAACTTGGTCCACCCCAGTCCAAAACCAGCTCCTCCACATCAAGTTTGAATATAGGAGGACATCCATTTAACACAGGGACGAGGAGGGTTTGATTTTCTCACGGGTGGGGTGGGGTGTGGCGTACACATTTGGAAAGGTCTTCTGAAAAAAAAGTAGTGGAAACAGATCCTTTGAATATTTTTAAGGCAGAAGTCAGGTAGATTCTTGATAACCAAGTGGGTGAGAGGTTATCGAGAGGAGGCAGGAATGTGATGTCATTCGATGAGCCATGATCTTATTACATGGCATTGTTGGGTCAAGGAGCCCAAGGACCTTGGTCCACCCTTAATTCATATGTTTGTATGTTTGCAGATTGATGTTACGTTAATCTGCAGCCAAATTGATGGCACCATATAGTCTGTGACTGGGAGCAAATTCCTAATGGGAGCTGATGTGTTTCTGCACAACTCCTGATGGTTTATTCAGT
The DNA here is from genome assembly GCF_004010195.1 of Chiloscyllium plagiosum. Taxonomy (NCBI): domain Eukaryota; kingdom Metazoa; phylum Chordata; class Chondrichthyes; order Orectolobiformes; family Hemiscylliidae; genus Chiloscyllium; species Chiloscyllium plagiosum. The sequence continues at coordinate 7,725,498 of NC_057733.1, forward strand.
CACTTATTCTGGCATCTAAGATAGCATTGGAGCATGGCGACATTATCCACTTTTCACTGCTGGGTACAAGTCACAATTTTTTTTTTAGATTTGATTAGATTAGATTACTTACAGTGTGGAAACAGGCCCTTCGGCCCAACAGTGGGAATTGAACCCGGGTCTCTGGCGCTGTGAGTATCTACTGAACCAGTTTAGATTAGATTCCCTACAGTGTGGAAACAGGCCCTGTGGCCCAACAAGTCCACACTGATCCTCCAGAGAGTAACCCACCCAAACCCATTTCCCTCTGACCAATGCACCTAACACTATGGGCAATTTCTCATGGCCAATTCACCTGACCTGCACATCTTTGGACTGTAGGAGGAACCTGGAGTACCCCAAGGAAACCCACGTAGTCACTGGGAGAATGTGCAAACTCCACACAGTCGTCCCAGGCTGGAATCAAACCTGGGTCCCTGGCAGCAGTGCTAACCACTGAGCCACCATGCCACCCTTTATGAAATAAATAGTCTAAGGAACTATGTCTAGCACGTGAATCACAGAATTGTGATTCATGTAAAATATATCAGTTGCCATCAAGCAAGAAGCTGGAAATGTGTTGCTGGAAAAGCGCAGCAGGTCAGGCAGCATCCAGGGAATAGGAGAATCGACGTTTCGGGCATAAGCCCTTCTTCATGAATAAGCCCTCCTGAAGAAGGGCTTATGCCCGAAACGTCGATTCTCCTATTCCCTGGATGCTGCCTGACCTGCTGCGCTTTTCCAGCAACACATTTCCAGCTCTGATCTCCAGCATCTGCAGACCTCACTTTCTCCATCAAGCAAGAAGCCAACTAATCATGGGTGACAAGGGTCTGTTATGCTGAGAGCCACCAGTGATCTGTTTTCTACCACTGATCAGTAGACAGGCCCTGGACACAGCATAGACTCACGAAGATTGGTACCAGCAAACTACCCATACAACAAAGTGATCAGTGATGGACAGATAGAATCTACTTGCCCCTGAAGAAAGGAAATGCAATAACTTTTTTGAAGAAATATGGATCTACCCCTTTAAGAGCATTACTGCATTAAGGAAGCAACAGTCAGGCAGCATCTTAAATGCAAAAACTGACTAATAATCATCAGCTACCAGGGGAGCAGCAGTTAGTGGGGCAAGGTGGGGTGGGGGGAGGTTCAGCACTTCAAAGACAAACTACACCAAGAAGCTGGAAAGAAGCTGAGGGAGGTCACAGAAGGGCAGCAGAAGAGAAAACACCAGCATCACTGAGAAATAAATTGCAGCCTTACTGAAGGAGAGATGTAGGGAACAAAGAAGACTTCAAGAGTAAAGTTAGGCATCCCTCAGGGAAAGGGGGATAAACAACACCAGCGTAAAGACCAGAAAATGAAGGCAAGGGGAGAGAGCTCTCACCTCTAAGAGAAGCAATCACTGTCAACATTGTGAGTAGATTTCGTGAGGCACATCTGCAAGAGGCAGTGGAAGAGTCTTAGAAATAAAAATGAACATGTTCAAAAGCTTTCTAACACAGAGCAGAGTTTAGGTGACAAAGGCTGAACTGAATCGTCCAGCAGCGTGACTAAGGATGTGAAAGAGTTGAGTTTCCTAGCCAATCAACGATAGAAGGTGATTGAAAAGTTGGTTGTGATCAACTCACTGCCCTTAAGCCAGATGTATCAGCAGGTCAAGCTTAAAGATTTGCCTTGAAGAAGTGGAGATGGGCTGCGTATAACTCCATGGCAACCAAACCAACCACTGCACAGATCAAGTTCTGGTTAAAAAGAAGAAGCTGTCAGCTCTGATATCATAAAATAGACTCCATTCTAAAAGCAATTCCTGCTCTAAAAACCCAGCAGGGGACTGCAAGGAGGAGAGGCCCTGTTGGAACAGCACATTTCTCATTTCTCTAGAACTGTCACAACTGGACTCAAAACCTCACCTCTGTTTCTCTCTTCATAGAAGCTGCCAGACTGACTGTGTGTCTCCAGTGTGTTTGTTTAAGCCGTTTGCCATATAATGGATCGGCACAATATTAAACGTCCTCCCGGTGATGTTAGGAACAATTCTCAGTTAGCACAGAAGAGTTCACCAGCAAAAGAAATTCAGGAGACTAATTGTTCTCCAGAGAATGCCAATGACCAGGTCTTCCAGGGATGACATACTCTGTGATGAATGTCCAAGAGATCATTAATCCTCCAGCGGACAGCTTGACTTACAGAAGTTTGTGAATGTATCTATTGCTAAAGGTGAAGTTGCCATTGTCCCACTGAGCATAGGGCCACTGTCTCATTCGAGGGAGAGAGTGAGGTGACTGGTGGTGGTTTAACCATCTCGCAGGTGAGGAGACAGGTTGAGATACAGAGTCCTTCCTAGTTACCTCAGTTAGTGCAGGAGTTGAACCCATACTGTTGGCACCCCAAAGAGAGGCAGTACTTCCAACAGCGTGGCACTCTGTCGGTGCCTTCTTTGGAATGTCAGACTAGATTTTGTGCTCATCTTTCTCAAGTTGTATTGAACTCACCACATTTTATCTGAGACTGAAGGCCACCAGACCTGAGCCAGTGCTATTGATGGGGAGGTGGCAATATAGCCAGGTAACTCAGCTGGTAGTGCAGAGACACAAGCAAATGTTCTGCTGACACAGGTTCAACTCCCACCATGACAGCTGATCGAATTTAAACTCAAACAATTAAATCTGGAATTTGTTTTAGCAACACTGACCAGATTTCATTGTGGTAAAAATTCATTTGGAAGGATACCTGACGTCATTACCTGGGCTGACCTGCGCGTGAGAGAGAAAGTGAGGACTGCAGATGCTGGAGATCAGAGCTGAAAATGTGTTGCTGGAAAAGCGCAGTAGGTCAGGCAGCATCCAAGGAGCAGGAAAATCGAGAGGGCTCATGCCCAAAATGTTGATTCTCCTGCTCCTTGGATGCTGCCTGACCTGCACATGACTCCAGACCTATAACAATATGGTTAACTTCTAGCTATCGCCTGAAATGTGGAAGCAGGCCATTTGAGTCCACACTGATCCTCCAAAGAGAATCCCACCCAAACCCAACCCTCTACTCTTTCCCCATAACCATGTATTCCCCATGGCTAATCCAGCCTGCCTGCAGATCCCTGGACACTATGGGCAACTCAGCATGGCCAATCCACCTAACCTGCACTGTGGGAGGAAAACAGAGCACCTAGGGGAATCCCACACAGACACAGGGAGAACATGAAAACTCCACACAGACAGTCACCTGAGGGTGGTATCAAACCTGGGTCCCTGACGCTGTGAGGCAGCGGTGCCAACCACTGTACCGTCCCAAAACTCAGTTCAAGAGCAATTAGGGATAGGCATGACCAAATGCTGTAAAAGGCTAAAGAAATAAGAAACATTCCCTATTCTTGAATTGACTCATATTTATTCAGTTAATTACTGTCAATAGCAAATCTTCAAAATTCATCAAGGAATGTCCTCCTGAGTTAAAAATGAAACGGGCAGGAATGGCATTCCCGCAAGACACAGCGACACAATGTTTCAAGTGCCACAGAGGGGTATCAATTTAGTTCTGAAGTATTAGCGGACTGCTTCTTAAATAAGAAAGGGATAGATGAGCACCGCTAAACCATAAGTCTTCTCATCAACATCAGTCATGCATTATCTAAGTCTGTTCTCCAGTGACAACTGCCCAGGCTTGTAGCCAGCTGTAAGCATCTGCTGTAGATAAATTACACATGCTACTGATAATGGGGGCGATTCCAAATTATTTGTCACGGCTACTGCGATATCTTTGCAATCGCTGCTTGAACTAATCCAACAAGTTGAAGCTGATCTGTTCACATCCAAATAAGTACAAAATAGGCTGGAAGCAGCAAAAATAATTAAGTCAGATGTACACGGCTTGCTATTGAATTGGCAAAAGATTCTTGCCTGTTTGCTGTCTGCTATTTTATTCTCTTGAGCATGCAAGATGTAAAGAAGGTGACCGAGTTTATTGAGTTAAATTATAAGGGCAGGTTGCATAAACCTAACTTGAGCTGAAAGGATAATCGAATAGAGGTGTTAAAGATATGTGAAGGATTCAATGGGATTGTTGCAGAAAACCCATTTCCTCCGGTGGTAGGGTCAAGAGCAGATGGTGAGACAGATGCGAACTCTCACCTGGGCCCTGTGACAGTGGGAGAAAAGCCGTAAACCCTGAACAAGGTGGCTCCCTAGCACGGTGCCAATTCCAGGCTCACTTCCACGGGGATAACAAACACAGGAAACAGTCTACTTGCCCTTTGAAGGTGAGCAGCCAATTCAGATCAACCAAGGGGCTACTTTCAGCCATTAATGGGAGGGGAGGGGGGGGGGGGTAGTTGGGGTATATTCCTGTCGTCAGAAACTCTGCCACATGCAATTGACACACTACACTTAACTTCATACACTGCCTGGTAACGAGGTTTGGGCAGCCATAAGGTCAAGAAAGCCAGTGTCCTTTCCTTCATTGTTGAAGAACCTTTGATCCTGAGTATTTTTCCACTTAGGTCTGCATTGATATTCCTCTGCTCTCGATACCTTGGTAATGTGGAACAAATTAAACCTATTATCGATTCACTGGAGGAGTTGCTAAAAATAAATAGAATAACGTGGTCAAAAGTGCTGAAGTTGCTGCACCCAGTAATTACTCTGATTTTGATTGACACTCTGAAACCTGACAGCAGGAAGTAGCAGCTAAGGGAAATAACTTCCTCTGTGCTTCACCATGGTAACACAATCTGAAATCTGAAAGAACATTAAGTACAAACCAGACATCGTCTGGTACTGTTGTCCAGATTTGCAACCGAGTGATGAAGCATACACCTGGACAATTAAAGGCACTCTCCCTCTCTGATCCCAGGCCCACTCTCTCTCGCTCACTTTCTCCCTCTCCCTTCCTCTGTCTCTCAGATTAAAGAGGAAATGAGGACCACAGATGCTGGAGGTCAGAGTCAAGATCAGAATGAAGAGCTTATGTTCAAAACATTGACTCTCCTGCTCCTTCGATGCTGCCTGACCAGCTGTGCTTTTCCAGCACCACACCGTTTGACTCAGATTAAAGAGTTGAGAAGCGACAGATGCTGCATTTCTTCAGAACAGTCTCAACCAAACAATCATGCGTTTGCTGCTACAGTGCTGGCGTGAAGCAATATCCCTTTGCGATGAGTGCAACCTCAATCCATGATCAGACTCTAACGTGACACTGGAGAACCATTTGGGAAGAGTCCCCCGTGGGAAGCACTCACACTCTATTTAGGACTCAGCACTTGAATTACATGATAAATGTTTGCTGTTGTTGCAAAGCCAACAGCAGCCACTAACGAATGCTAAACCTTTCGGGTGGCACAGTGGCTCGGTGGTTAACACTGCTACTCCACAGCACCAGGGATTTGGGTTCAATTCCAGCCTCAGGTAACTGAGTGCGTTGAGTTTGCACATTCTCCCTGTGTCTGCGTGGGTTTCCTCCCACAGTGTACAGATGTGCAGGTTAGGTGTATTAGCCATTAAAATGTCCAGGGATGCATACACGAGGTGGGTTAGTCATGGGAAATGGCAGGGATAGGATCGGGTGTGGGATGTTCTCAGAAGGGTTGGTGTAGACTCGATGGGCTGAATGGCCTGCTTGTGCACTATAAGGATTCTTTAGTATTTATATGCATACTTAAACAAAATGTCAAGATAATTTATTCATACTTAAATCCTCATAGACTCCCTACAGTGTGGAAAGAGACCCTTTGGCCCAACAAGTCCATACTGACCCTCCAAAGAGTAACCCACCCAGACCCATTCCCCTACGTTTACCCCTGATTAATGCACCTAACCTACACATCCCTGAACACTAGGGGCAATTTAGCACAGCCAAATCACCTGACCTGCACATCTATGAACTGTGGGAGGAAACTGGAGCACCCAGAGAAAACCCACACAGACAGGGGGAGAAGGTGCAAACACCACACAGACAATCACCCAAGGCTAGAATTGAACCTGGGTCCCTGGTGCTGTGAAGTAATAGTGCTGACCACTGAGCCACTGTGCCACCCTGGAAATGATGACTTCAGATCCACCCTAATATCTTGAGGACATTCCCATCCCTGCTGCCGATGTTGTAACTCACAGTATTGATCAACATTGGGTCAACATCCTCTTGTTCATAGTTTTCACTCCTGGGTCCCACACACAGAACATCCGTGACCCTGCAAACCTGATTCAGGGTGAAGCATCCCAGAAAGACTTGAGGGTTTTTTTTCCCAAGAGGACAGGTGATGGAAGTGACACCAACTCGTCTCCACCAATGCCCTTGCCACCATCAGTCCCCACTGGACCTCACCAGTGCAGATGCTGCCAGGTACCACACTGACCCAAACTTGACTCTGTTGTTACCAGGAGTCCCCTTTGGGCCTACGTCACTGATACAGCCTCTGCTGATGCCACTGGATCATGTACTGGACCCAACCTCACCTCTGTACTGCCTCTATGAATCTGCATTGGAAGCAGACACTGCCAGGAACCCAAACCCACCCCCATTACAGCAGCCATGAGTTAGTGCTGGGACCATCAATAAAGACCACAGGTGTCTGTTCATGAATTTTTAAAAAAATACTCATTGATAAAGATCTATTAATCTCACATGACTTCCTTTAATCCCTTGGATACAAGCATTTGTCATCATAATTTCACTTCAAAGAGTTTGTAGCCATTTGGAGCTATCAAACAAAGTGCCAGATGCCTTGCAGTGACAATGAAAGGTTGTGAAATTAGTCATGTAACACTAATACTATAATAATGCCATTAGGCTGATGTTCATAGACAGAATGAAATAGCTGCTTTTCATTTAAGAACACAGTTTTTTTTGTAATAGTTAAAAGGCAGAAGATCTAATTGCATGACAGGTTGAGAGTTCTCTCTACAGCTATCTTAACAGTTCTTTTATCAGTTTAAATGGGTTTCTCCATATTTTACACATATTCATGTCTATCTTTAACAATTCCAAAGGACACTCGATCTTTCCTGATAGGGATCCGAGGACCATGTGTGGAATGTTATCTTAATCGCTTATCCCTGTTTTCAAATCCCTCCCTCGTTCCATAATCTCATCTAGCCTCACAGCTATGCAAGATACTGAAATCCTCAAATTTAGCCTCATTTGCATCCCACTCCACCATTCTTTCAGCTGTATGGGCTTCAAACTTTGGAATTCCTTCCCTACACCTCTCTCCAGTCCACATTCCTCTTTCAAGACACATCCTAAAATCTATCTCTTTGACCAGACCTTTGATCACCTAAGTTTGTATTTCCTAAATGGCTCGGTTTTATATTTGGCTTTTTAATGTTCCTGCAAAGCCCCTTGGGATATTTAATTATGTAAAAAATGGCATATAAACATTAGTTGTCATAAAATATTGATGGGAGAACCATTTGAGCAAAATTGTATAACCTCAATAAGTTCCCAATGAATTGATAATGGTCACATCCTGGTTTCTAGTGGTGATATTCAGGGATGTAGCTTGGAGTATGCCTTTGATTCTGACTAGTTAAAGTCTCCTGCCCCAGAGAATATCTCTGGGACACACGGACTAAACGACCCCACCACCCCGTGGCTGAACATTTCAATTCCCCCTCCTACTCCACCAAGGACATGCAACTCCTGGGCCTCCTCCACCGCCAAATCTTAGCCACCCGATGACTGGAGGGAGAGCACATCATCTTCCACCTGGGGATGCTCCACCTACATGGAATCAATGTCGATTTCATCAGTTCTTTTACCTCCCCTCCGCCCACCTTATCCCAGATCCAACACTCCAAGTCAGCACCACCCTCCTGAACTGTCGTATCTGTGCAACTTCCTTCCTACCTATACCAGTCCATTCTCCACTCCTATCACCATCACACCCCAGCTTTCATCCATGTATCACATTCCCAGCTACCTTCCCCCCAGCCCCACCTCCCTCCCATATATCTCTGAGCCCCCCTTGGGCCACCCCCTCCTCTCCTGACCGGCTGTGCTTTTCCAGCACCACACTTTTTGACCCGTTAAGAACACTGCTCAGTTGGAAATAACAGTTCTGCTTTCATGGTGGTAGGTCTTCAAACAAGTCATTGAACTGGGATGGGGTTTAGCTTGAACTGTCAGTCGACATCATAGCCAGTCCTTTTGTTCCATTTGGGTCTGTGCTCTATCGTGTTGAACTGATTGGCTTTCTGCATCATGTTACAAATGGAAAAAGACAATGGAACTAAATCAGTCTTTCTACTTCTCTCTTTACAATGTATTACAATTAAACCAACAAAGACCCCATGTAGTCACTGAAATGGTTCCTAACCAGATCTTTGAATAATGAATCCCAGATTTCACAAATTATTAATTTCAAGTCAGTAATTGTACATCTTTAACAAAAGATGTAACTGTGTATTAAATATGCAATAACTTTAGCAGAGACAAAATTAATCAAAATATAAGCTAATCAATTTCTGTGCTTTAAACCCAAAACATTTTGTTTTCAGCCTCTACTCACACAGAAGACAGACAGACCATCAAACAAACACAGTTCAGGGATAAATGAAAGAAAGTAACAAAAATGGCCAAGTTACTTCAATACCTTTCATTATGCATGGTTTTACAGACATAAACATGGACTCCTTAGCTGCTTTGTTCTGAAATGTTGGTCAGTTCACCCAGGCTAAGGCAGCAATATCTCGAACTCAACTTTCTACTCTTTGGGTTTTTGGAAGCTGATGCATCAGATTAGGCAGAGCGCTTTCAAATCTTCAGCTGTCTCAGCAAAAATCCAGAACCATCTCTCAGAAAGCATAGTTAAAAAAACAACATAATTCTGGTTGCACCTTACAGACTGACCAACCTTTCCTGAGGCCCCAATTACCATTCAAAAACTGCCATCTGCTTTAACATAGGGTCTCTTCCAGACTTGCCAGAACCAATTGCCAAGTACTGACCTCATTAAACACAATGCTCTTGCTAGGATCACTGTGTCTCTTAGAACTTTTTATTGAAGCCTGTAATATGCCTCCAGGACTGGACTCTCAAACAAATAATGCATGTTCTTTTCTTTTTGCTACTAGCTGTCCCAAAATCCACAGGTCATTTTGAGCTTGCAATTCAAACTTAATAAAAGAATAAAAATAAAAATAATGAAAAATCAGTGAGGGTTTTAACATGTCCCCACTCTCAACATACCAAAACACCAATTTTAGAGAAAATATACATCATGATAGAGTTAGTGAAACCTCGATGACAAACAAAACACACAACTCACAGTCATTCATTCTTATCTCCACTAGCTTCTTAGATTAGATTCCCTACAGTGTGGAAACAGGCCCTTCAGCCCTACAAATCCACACCAACCCGCCGAACAGTAACCCACCTAGACCCATTTCCCCCGAGTAATTCACTTAATATTATGGGCAATTTAGCATGGCCAAATCACCTGACCAGCACGTCTTCAGATTGTGGGAGGAAACTGGAGCACCTAGAGGAAACCCACACAAACACGGGGAGAATGTGCAAACTCCACACAGACAGTCACCCAAGGTGGGAATCGAACCTGGGACCCTGGCGTTGTGAGGCAGCAGTGTGAATCACTGAGCCACCATGCCACCCTTATTCACTCTTATTCACTATTCAAATTTCTTTTGTCACATTCTTAAATTTACAACAGGTTAAGGTATCAGCAATTGCATTTTCTTTCCCGTAAATATGTACAATTGTACGTTAAACAGCTGCTGATCCATCTGAATAACCTTGGAGCCTTATTTTGGTTTATTGAGTGTGAATTACCTACATCTCCGTCATGTTTGGTTAATATTGTTGATCCAAGTGGTTCTTTGCAAACTTCTTTGTATTGTCACAAAGCTAGTCCCTTTTTTTTCTAAAAGCTGTTCCTTGGCTCAAGGATACTCTGTGCTGGATTTTGTTTCAGAGGAGTAATAAACCAGGCCGGGCTCCGATCAGTCTGATTTGGTGCAGAGATTAAAAGGATTTTGAGAGGCCTTTTGTTCAAATGTAAACAGGCAAGACTTCAGCCCAACAGTCATGTTTTAGAAGTGGCCTGTATAATAGAAGGGGAGTGGCCAGCTCTCTAGCTGAACAGTTTAGTTCAATCTTGAACTGGTGAGGAGTTCAACAGGGAGCTGTGTGGAAACTCTCTCTCTATTTCTGCCCTTCAACTTCAACCTGTAAGTATGTGTTCCATTTACACTGGTTTTTAAAGGGAGTTTGCTTTGAGGGACTGTTGTGTATATTTGGAACAGTATAATTAAATCTAGTTTGGAGAGACTGAGTTCTGTAGGGGTTCTTTATTCTATTCTTTGTGTTTCATTGTTTAATTTTGTGAATAAAGTTTTGTCTGTTTTAAAATCTAATAATCAACCTAGCTTACTTAATCCGGGTAATTTTCACTGCACACTGACTGAAACAAATTGAAAAGTTATGGTCCGAGCTGCCTGCTAAAGAGTGGTTTGAGTCATCTGGCTTAGTCCATACCAGTATTTTCTGAGCACACTCACTCTATCTCTCTATTTATCTTTCTCCAGATACAAAAACACATTGCCTGAATTTTCTAAAATCTCCGAATTTGTTAATCCAACTGTAGGATGTTCACATTGGGGAATTGTTCAGTTCTCTTTGGCTCTCACCCTCATGTCATATCCTCCTGGACTGCACTAAATACTTGACACACCTGTTCATTGTCATTCGAAAAGTGTGGTGCTGGAAAAGCACAGCTGGTCAGGCAGCATCCGAGGAGCAGGACAGTCAACATTTCGAGCATAAGATCTTCATCAGGAATTTCCTGATGAAGAACTAATACTCGAAACGTCGACTCTCCTGGGCCCTGGATGCTGCCTGACTTGCTGTCCTTTTTCAGCACCACACTCTTCGACTCTGATCTCCAGCATCTGCAGTCCTCACTTCCTACTATACATTCTCACTGTCTTCTGTACGATAGCAGTCTTAACATGTTCACACAACACAATCGATTATTTTTCCTATCATCAGGAGTATCAATTAATTATGTTTCCTGATAATTAACTCTTTTAATTATTTAGTAGGGACCACCAAAGTTTGCTTTCAAAGTGAAGGCAACAGCACCAAGGAATCATCTCCTGCTTTAAAACTTCTGCTTGTCGCATGTTTGTCTGCCGCCCCTATCATCTTATTTTGGGAAGTTTTTAAAACCCCATGAGCAACTCCACCTTTCGGGAGACGTGGACACACATTCTAACATTGAATATTTGTTTACCAAGCTTAGCAATGTACCTTGAATCAAGCTGAATGGTCCACTTATTTCATGGCCATAAACTAATTCAAATGGCCAAAGATCCATTTGGAGAAACTCTGGTTGCAAATAAGAGAAAATCTAATGTTTTGTCCCAGTCCTCTGGACACCCATAACAATTGACTTTGATGATGGTTTTGAGAGTCTGATGATACCTCTCCAAAACACCTTGGATCTGTGGATGGTACACAGTCAATTTCAATTGTTTAATCCCTAAACTACTGATAATATCTTGGAAAAAGTTTTGACATAAGGTTAGATCCTTGATCAGGCTGTACTTCCATTGGTAGACCATAATGAATGGAGAGTTTTTCCACTCTCTCTTCAGCTTTGATTGTTCTTCAGGGAGTAACCTCTGGAAGTTGAATGGTTCTAAAGATAAGGATGTATTCATTTCCAGTTTTTGTTCAGGTAATGGCCCTACACAATCCATTAGAACGTCATTGAATGGGTCCTCAAAAATTGGCAAAGGAATTAAGGATGCTGGCTTAATCATGTGTTGAGGTTTACCTACAACCTGACAAGTACGGCATGTTTTACAAAACTGCATCACAACTTTGACCAAGTAAAATACCTGTCTATAGACTCTTGAGTTTTCCAAATTCACACATGTCCAGCTACTCACCATATCTCTCTACAATAGGTGGGCAGTACCATTAAACAACCAACTAATCTTCATCTGTGGGTCTACGAGTGTGTCTCCACTTCCTCATCACTTGGTTCTTAAGACAAAAGCACTCTGCAATTCCTTCAACCTCGACCTCAGTATGAGTTGACTCTGCTCATTTATTTAATTCAGAATCTACTTTAGGTTCTGCAGTTGGTGGAGTGGGGCACGTGAATGGGGGGGAGGGGGGGCAGGGGTGGGGAGCAGTCATTCCAAACACTCCAACTGGATTATCTTCACCTTTCAAGAAAGGTATAGCTATCCTTCATTTGCTTGTGGTGTCCCCTCAACACTTCATTGATTGTTTAACCACTGTCCTGGTTACCACACACGAGAAAAGGATACAAGGAACCTATTCTTGCTTTTTGTACCTCCTTTGGGCTTTCGGTAAATACCTGTGAAGCTAATACCTTTAGTCCTGACAAATCATTACCCAGAAGTAAATCTAATCCCGCAAAAGGTAATGTTTTTACCACTCTGACAATTACCTTTTTTGATAACAAATCATATTCCAGCTGCAACCAGAATAATGCAACCAGAATATACTCTCCATCAATTCCACGTTTTAGCTCCCATCGAGCTCTCTGGAGGGAAAAGCAATTCTTTCTCCAATAAAAGTGATTGTGCTGCCCCTCTATCTCTCAGTTTGGTGATGGGTTCAGTTACTTCACCTAAAGAAAAATGAGCAGCCATTCCTTTTGATAAAAGTCCTGCATACCTCTCATTGACCTTACAACTTGATACAGATAGGGCTACATTCTGATCCTTGGTATTATCTTTCTGCGTTCCCTTCTCTGACTCATTCTTACTGACTCCTATAAACCACATGGGTTTACCTCACAACTTCCAACATTTCAAACGCATGGGGTTCAACACATTCCAGCAAAACCATTTAAGCATGTTTGGAGAAGATTTGTAGCTCAGGTTGAGGTTCTGGATGTAAGTTTGCTCACTCAGCTGGAAGGTACATTTTCAGATGTTTTGCCACCATAGTAGGTAACATCATCAGTGAGCCTCCAGTTATCACCATATCACCACAGGAAATGACATCAGCAATCCAAGGAAGCCTAAACACATAAAGCGGGTCACTAACACCAGTGCTTCATCCAGAGGCTCACTGATGATGTTACCTGGTATGGTGACAGACTGTCTGAAAACAAACCTTCCAGCTCAGTGAGCAAACTTATATCCAGAACCATTCATATTTCTGAACGTAACCTCCACCCTCAGCAACTTCCTTCTTAACCCGAGCAGCAGCTCTTGGGTTGTTCCTTATTATTTGTTCTCTATTCTGGATACCCACCTCCCTCGCAATCCCCCACTTTTTATTTTCCTCAAATTCCTATCAAATTACAGGTCATCTGACATTCTCAGGGGAATGCACAATAGAAATGTAGAGGTTGTTTAGGGAGCACTTGTGTGAGCGCTGGGTAGGTTTGTCCCACTGAGGCAGGGAAGGGATGGTAGAGTGAAGGAACCTTGGATGACAAGAACATCTGTGGAACATCTAGTCAAGAGGAAGAAGGAAGCTTACTTAAGGTTGAGGAAGCAAGGATCAGACAGGGCTCTAGAGGGTTACAAGATAGCCAGGAAGGAACTGATGAATGGACTTTGGAAAGCTAGAAGAGGCATGAAAAAGCATTGGCACATAGGATTAAGGAAAACCCCAAAAATGTGTTCTACACTTATGTGCAGAACAAGAGGATGGCCAGAGTGAGGGTAGGGCCGATCAGGGACAGTGCAGGGAACTTGTGCTTGGAGTCGGAGGATGAGGGGGAGATCCTTAATGAATACTTTGCTTCAGTATTCACTAATGAGAGTGACCTTGTCGTTTGAGAGGACAGCATGAAACAGGCTGATATCCTTGAACAGGTTGAAGTTGAGAAGGAGGATGTGCTGGAAATTTTGAAAAACCTGAGGATAGATAAGTCACTTGGGCCAGTAGGGATATACCCAAGGTTACTACAGGAGGTGAGGGAAGAGATAGCTGCACCTTTGGTGACGATCTTTGCACCCTCACTGTCCACTGGAGTAGTACCAGATGACTGGATGTTAACAAATGTTATTCCCTTGTTCAAGAATGGGAATAGGGATAATCCTGGGAATTACAGACCAATCAGTCTTGTGTCGATGATGGGAAAATTATTGGAGAGGATTCTGAAAGACAGGATTTATGATTATTTGGAAAAGCATAGTTTGATTAAAGATAGTCAGCATGGCTTTGTGAGGAGCAGGTCATGCCTCACAAGCCTTACTGAATTCTTTGAGGATGTGACAAAACATTTTGATGAAGGTAGAGCAGTGGATGTGGTGTATATGGGTTTTAGCAAGACATTTGATAAGGTTCCCCATGGTAGGCTCAGTCAGAAAAGGAGGCATGGGATACAGGGAAATTTGGCTTTCTCGATACAGAATTGGCTGACCCATAGAAGACAGAGGGTGGTAGGAGATAGAAAGTATTCAGCCTGGAGCTCAGTGACCAGTGGTGTTCCACAGGAATCTGTTCTGGGACCTCTGCTCTTTGTGATGTTTATAAATGACTTGGATGAGGAAGTGGATGGTGAGTTTGCCAATGACACAAAGGTTGGTGGAGTTGTGGATAGTGTGGAAGGTTGTTGTAGGTTGCAACAGGACATTGACAGGATGCAGAGCTGGTTGGACAACTGGCAAATGGAGTTCAACCTGGAAAAGTGTAAAGTGGTTCATTTTTGAAGGTCGAATTTGAATGCAGATTACAGGGTTAAAGGCAGTATTCTTGGTAATGTGGAGGAACAGAGGGATCTTGGGGTATATATCCCTCAGTGTTGCCACCCAAGTTGATAGGGTTGTTAAGAAGGTATATGGTGTGTTGGCTTTCATTAGCAGGGGGATTGTGTTTACAAGCTGTGAGGTTATGCTGCAGCTCTTTCGAGCCCTGGTTAGACCACACTTGGAATATTGTGTTCAGTCTGGTCACCTCATTATAGGAAGGATGTGGAAGCTTTAGAGATGGTGCAGAGGAGATTTACCAGGATGCTGCCTGGACTGGAGGGCATGTCTTATGAAGAAAGGTTGAGGGAGCTCAGGCTTTTGTCATTGGAGCGAAGAAGGATGAGAGATGACTTGATAGAGGTGTACAAGATGATGAGATGCATAGATAGAGTGGATAGCCAGAGACTTTTCCCCAGGGCGGGAAATGATTATCATGTGGGGGCATAATTTGAAGATGATTGGAGGAAGGTTTAGGGGCGATGTCAAAGGTAGGTTCTTAGGGAATGTGTGGAATGCACTGCCAGTGGTGGTAATAGAGTCAGGTCCATTAGCGACATTTAAATGACTCTTGGATAAGCACATGGATGATAATAAAATGAAGGGTATGTGGGCTAGTTTGATCTTAGAGTAGGATAAAAGCTCAGCACAATATTGAGGGCTGAAGGGCCTGTACTGTGCTGTACTGTTCTATGTTCTATCTATAAGGTCACTGCTCAGCCTATGACACTCCAGGGAAAAGAAAGCCCCAACCTATCCTGCCTCTCCCTATAACTCAAACTGTCCAACCCCCAAAAACATTCTTGTAAATAATTTCTGAACCTTTTCAAGATTAGCAATATCTTTCCTATGGAAGGATAGCCTTCTTTCTTGGGCTTTCCCTTCCCACCACTTCTTCCTTATCTTCTGAATTTGTCATTGGACCCTCAGCTTTGAGCTGTTGGAACACTGCCTTCTTGAATGGTGACCTTGGGTTGGTTCTCCCTGGCAATGAGGGTTGATTATTGTTGTTCCAGGACATCATATATTTCAGTGTCACATTCACCAAGCCAGTCCTGGTAACAAATAACTGCTGAATCCAATGGTCTGTGCTCAGGAGGACAGTATAGCTGACTTTATTTGTTCTCACTGATCTGGAATTGAGTTGAATATGTAAGTTGACTATGGACCAACATTTGGAAAATGAGTTTAGAATAGTTAGATAATAGACAATAGACAATAGGTGCAGGAGTAGGCCATTCTGTCCTTCGCGCCTGAACCACCATTCAATATGATCATGGCTGATCATCCTTAATCAGTATCCTGTTCCTGCCTTATCTCCATAACCCTTGATTCCACTATCCTTGAGAGCTCTATCCAACTCTTTGTTAAATGAATCCAGAGACTGGGCCTCCACTGCCCTCTGGGGCAGAGCGTTCCACACAGCTACCACTCTCTGGGTGAAGTAGTTTCTCCTCATCTCTGTCCTAAATGGTCTACCCCATATTTTTAAGCTGTGTCCTCTGGATCGGTGCTTACCCATCAGTGGAAACATGTTTCCTGCCTCCAGAGTGTCCAATCCTTTAATAATCTTATATGTCTCAATCAGATCCCCTCTCAGTCTTCTAAACTCAAGGGTATACAAGCCCAGTCGCTCAAGTCTTTCAGCGTAAGGTAGTCCTGCCATTCCAGGAATTGACCTCGTGAATGTACGCTGCACTCCCTCAATAGCCAGAATGTTTTTCCTCAAATTTGGAGACCAGAACTGCACACGATACTCCAGGTGTGGTCTCACCAGGGCCCTGTACAGCTGCAGAAGAACCTCTTGCTTCTATACTCAATCCCTCTTGTTATAAAGGACAGCATGCTATTAGCCTTCTTCACTACCTGCTGTACCTGCATGCTTACCTTCATTGACTGGTGTACAAGAACACCCAGATCTCTCTGTACTGCCCCTTTACATAAATTGATTCCATTGTTGCTAATGTTATTGCTAATACCATCTTCTATATCATTAATATATATTGTAAAAAGCTGCGGTCCCAGCACTGATCCCTGCGGTACCCCATTGGTCACTGCCTGCCATTCCGAAATGGAGTCGTTTATCACTACTCTTTGTTTCCTGTCAGCCAACCAACTTTCAATCCACCACAGACCTGATGGACTGTCCAAGCCTATGACTCTGTGGCTTGAAAATTTTTCCAACTTTGTTGTGAGCTCCACTTGAAATTCCTGACATCGGTCAAGGTGAGATATCAATCTTCTTCCTTTTTGCGACGTCTTGATGTGAGGTGAATATCCATCACCAATTGAAGAAGTCACTGAGTGGGTTGAAGACAGAGGTAGACGAGTTCTTGATTAGTGAGGGGGATCAAAAGTTACGGGGAGAAGGCAGGTGAATGGGTTTGATAAACATGTCAGCCATGATAGAATGACTCAATGGGCTGAATGGCTGAATTATGCTCCTATATCGTGGTCTTATAAATTCTGTGATCTGTCCAGTAATCCCTGCATAGATCGAATGATCATTTAGAGATTTGGCCCAACCACTGACTTGGTCCAGGAGGTGCCAGTGCTTTGATCTAGGCGCTTTTTGGTCTTTTGGCCTTGTTAACTTTTTAGGCATCATGGGGTAAGGGGAGAAAACTGGAATATGGCATTGAGATGGAGGATCAGCCATGATTGTACGGAATAACAGTGCAGGCTAGAAGGGCTGAATGGCCCCTCTCTGCACTGTAACAATTCTGTTATTCTGTAGGGTACATTGAGGCGCCTTATATCTGCACCTACACCGTTTGGGGCTGCACTGAATAGGAAACCTGTCTGTCTCATATCTCAATAACATGCATTGCTTTGAAGCTAATTACTTATAACACTGAGTGGGGCCAATGGGCCAAAGGGCCTGTTACCTCTGTTTCCCCATTTCATTAGCAGAACCTCTCACTGGTCTTGTTCCTGTCCCTCACCACCCAAAACAATTTCCAGACAAATTATTTGGCAGCTTGTTTCAGAATTCTTCTGGTATCTTTTGGGAAATGGTTATTGGAAAATGTCATCAACTCTTCTTAAGTGGCTGCTTGAAAAAAAAGTTACGAAATGGAAATAAAACTATTGGGAATGAGCACTGAGGTGAAATAAAAAAGGCTGTGTTTGAAAATGAAACTAATTACTCCCTGAGCTAATGGTGTATCTGAGGGAAGTTAATAAACAAAATGCAACGATGTTTGTTTATTTTCCTGTTTCTTTGGAAGCCAACTGTAGGTATGGAACAATTTTGACCTGACAACTATAGAAGATGCATACAGGGCTCCCCCTTAGACCTGTTATTCAAATTAACTGGCCTTGTCTGAACACTGGAACAGAGTCTCATGTATCCTAGTACACAAACAGACAACTACATTTTTTCAGATTTATCATAGCTCTCAGAAATGTATCAAAGAACCTTACACAGTGAATTATTTAGAATTGCAGGGGAAGGATGTTTTGGCTTAGGGAGGAGTGCAATGAAGGTTTACCGGACTAATTCCTAAGATGGCAGAATTGACACATGAAGTGGGACTAAATCCCTGTAGGCTAACCAACCTATAGTTTCCTGTCTTCTGCCTCCCTCCTTTCTTAAACAGGGGTATTATATTCATCAATTTCCAGTCCAGTGACAATTCTGCTATTCTGTAAGGTACATTATATAAAGCAAAGGAGAAAGCATACAATGTGCCTTATATCTGCCGCCACGGCACTTGGGGCTGCACTGAATAAGAACCTGTTCAGTCTCATATCTCAATAACTCACGTTGGTTTCAAGAAAATTGCTTATAGCACTGACTGGGGACGATGGGCCAAAGGGCCTTCTGCCTCTGCTCTCTGACTCCAGTGATTGCTGAAAGGTCACTAGCAATGCCTCTCCAATCTGCTCGGCTCTCTCCTTCAGAACTCTGGGGTTTAGTCCGTCTGCTCTGCAGAATTTATCCTCCTTCTGACCTTTCTGCTTCCCCAGCACCTTCTCCTTATAGATGATAAGCACAATCACCTCTGCCCCTGACTCTCTTGAAGTTCGGGAGTGCCGCTGATGTTTTCCCACTGTGAAAACTGATGCACAGTACCTATTCAGCTCCTCTGTCACTTTGTTGTTGCCCATTTACTACTTCCCCTGCCTCACTTTCCAGTGGTCCATTGTCCTACTCTTGCCTCTCTCTTCCCTTTTATATGTACACAAAAAGCTCTTGCAATCTTTGATTATGTTACTAGCCACTCTCATATTTCATCTTCTCCCCCTTTATTGCTTTTTCAGTTATCCTCTGCTGGTTTCCCAATCCTCTGGCTTCTCACTAATCTCCACCACATTGTACGTTTTTTCTTTTGCTTCTGTTGTCCCTGACTTCGCTTCTTCTTCCTCAGGGTGAATTTCTGCTGTGCCTTTCAAATTACCCCCAGAGACTCCTGCCATTACTGCTATGCCATTTTCCCTGCTAGGGTCCTCTTCCAATCAACTCTGGCCGGCTCCTCCCTCATGTCTCTGTAGTTATTTACTCAATTGTAATACTGTTACATCTGATTCCAGGTTCTCCTTCTCAAACTTCTATCATATTATGGTCACTGCCCTAAGGGGCCCTATCACCTTGTACCTCCTGATCAAATCTGCCTCATTATGTACCACCAAATCCAGAATTGGTCTGTTTCCCCAGTAGGTTCCACCACAAGCTGCTCCAAAGAAATAACCTGCAGACTACTGTTCAGGCTGGGCAATTAAGTATTTCAAAGCTGAGATACACGTTTAATGCAGCAAGGGAGTCAACAGTTAAGGGGGAATGGCAGGAAGGTGGAGCTGTTAGATAAATTTTCTTAAGATGAAAGCATTGTGAAGATTACACTGCATGAAATTAATCTATGATCGATTCGTTTGAGACAACACTTTTCTCTCAGACCCATTCTGGTTAAGGGATGTTAGATGTCACTTTGTCAGTGTGAATTTTGAACTATGGTCTTGATGGAAATATAAGGCAAGGCAGGATGAACAACTTTGACCCATTTCCAAGGTTTTTTCCAAGTTAGAATATTGACTTTTCCCCACCATTAGCCAGTCTGGAGTCGAACAATGTGTGTGTGTGTGTGTGTCTCAACTCATTGGCAAGTGGTTCCTGTTGTTTGTCAGAAGAGAGGAGCTCTTCAATAGAAGGAGATTTTTTTTTTCCCCTGAATAAAGTCAAAGCTCAGCTTTCTAATTAGGTTGTACGCTTGTGAGCTAAGAAGAAACCACAGGATTATTAACTTCAAATAAAAATGGAACATTGGAAATGAACATGAATTGTAACCACTCTTGTGCCAGAACTGAAAAGATCCAGTTCATTTCGCACAGTGCAATTGATGGGAGCCAGGCACCAGGCATTTTATAGAAGCTTTCTGTAGTTCCTCTGTTCTTTGCTTTATTCATATTATGACTCAGAATTAACACTGGAAGGGGGAGAAGGCGTTTTCACACAGAGGGTTATTCGTATGAAATGATTAACCACAAGAGATTATTGAAGAAGGCTCACAACCGCCATTTGAAAGGTATGTGAATAAGTATTTTGAAAAGCAAGAATATGGAGATGGTGGAGGCTGGTACAATTGCAACATTTGGGGGGCATTTGGATGGGTATATGAATGGGAGGGGGTTTGGAGGGATATGGGCCGGGTGCTGGCGGGAAGGACTAGATTGGGTTGGGATATCGGGTCGGCATGGACGGGTTGGACTGAAGAGTCTGTTTCTGTGTTTTTGCCAGCACTTGGCCCATATTCCTCCAAACCCATCCAGATGCCTTTTAAACACTGCAATTGTACCAGCCTCCACCACTTCCTCTGGCAGCTCACCCCATACACGTACCACCCTCTGCCACTTCCTCTGGCAGCTCACCCCATACACGTACCACCCTCTGCATGAAAACGTTGCCCATTAGGTCTCTTTTATGTCTTTCCCCTCTCACCCTAAACCTATGCCCTCTAGTTCTGGACTCCCCCAGCCCAGGGAAAAGGCTTTGTCTATTTATCTGATCCATGCCCCTCATGATTTTATAAACCTCTATAAGGTCATCCCTCAGCCTCCGACACTCCAGGGAAAACAACCCCAGCCTATTCAACCTCTCCCTATAGCTCAAACCTTCCTACCCTAGCAATGTCCTTGTAAGTCTTTTCTGAATCCTTTCAAGTTTCACAACATCCTTCTGATAGGAAGGAGACCAGAATTGTACATAATATTCCAAAAGTGACCAAACCAATGTCCATTGTTGTGCTCTGTGGGGTTGGATAACACTTCCAAGGAAGGTGTGCAGCACTGAACTGGAATAGCTTCCTTCATATGAACCCAGCAGTAAGTGGTCACTGTTGTAATTAGATGTCCACTGAAGTCAGGTGCCTTGTCCAATCATTGGGCTCTTGAAGTGCAGCTTGGTCAAGATGTCCCAAGATATGGCGAGATGGTGCATTAGGGGTACTTCAGTGGAGCAAAGTGACAGGGAGAGGTAAGGAGTCTGAGAACACACATGAGACTGATAGGCAACACCTATAGGTAAGCACTTAGTTCATCCAGCGCTTGACAGTTGACTACATTAATGTCAATACTCTGCAATAAGCAGGAAATCTGCCATTGGTCTCAGCTTTACATCAAGATCATTAACAATGTCAGGGTGCGTTTCACCCCAGAGTTTCCATTATGTGACAGGGACTGGTGCAAGTCTTCCACGTCCCAACCGAATGCTTCATCTATTTGTCATCACTGATTTGCAAGCTGTAGCTGCCTGCCTGATTAGCTCAGTCAGCTGGTTTGCTGTAAAGAATGGCACCCACAATGTGAGTTCAATTCCCACACTGGCTGAGGTTGATCTCCTTCTCAGTCTCTTCCGTTGCCTCAGGCACGGTGACCCTCAGGTTAAACCACCACAGGCTGCTTTTCTCTAATGAGAGAGCAGCCCTACAATGATTTCGCCTTTGCCCACAAAAATGTGTGGATCATCTGCGTAACGTTTGAGGGAAATATTACTTGCACATCTCCCAACTCTTCTTTGGAATATTTCCAGTGATCATCTATATTCGTGTATAGGGTGTCTATGTAATGTCTCACTCAAAAGGAGGCACTTTCAGCAGGGCAACTGGAGCATCAGCCCAGATACTGTGCTCAAGCCTCTAGATTGAACCCATTACCTTCTAGGCTCGAAAGCGAAACATTACCACTTGGCAAAGCTGACACCCAGTGATAGGATCCTAATTAGAAAAATGTGAGAGTGCAAGTGAATTATGAACCTTCGAGCATCAACAGTGAGGCTGCTCCCTGGGGAACGCTGGCTAACAAACCTTCAGTCACATTCCCATCACAATTAAATTACCGAACATCCTGAGGTAACGTAGCCATTTTACCCAGAGGGCGTAAAAAGAACAATAGTAAAAATTATCGCAAAAAACTATGTTGGAGGTAGGCTTTGAAGAGTTGGACCTAGACTGTGGTCCTCATTGCAATCTGGAAATCTCTGTAATTCAAGCACACCCTTCACACAATGATTGTTGCTAAGCAATTCCTGGATTTTTTTTAACAAGGTTACTTCATGGTCAATATGAATGGGGCTTTGGCCTACGCATTTCTATCTGAACAGTGATGTTTCAATCCAAATCTGCACTGCGAGGACAGCTTAAGGTTAATGTTGCATCTTATTCAGCGCAGATAGAAAGCAAACAATTTTCTATTCCAAACACTTCTAATCTATTGAGAGTTGCATGTGGCCTCTAAGCAGGTCTGTTCTTGAAATGAATTTATTCTCTGCGCAGAAGGAACCTTGCGTTTTCGTGGTGCCACATCCCATCTCAAAATTGTCTCACGTTTCGCATAAAATGAATTATTTTCAAAGGTGGAGACCATTGTGTAAAGAGTTGAGTTCAAGGGCAAGAATAATAATGTCCTCCTTTATCATTCTGTACAAACTTTACACTGTTCATGTGGTCATGATGCAGTTGATATCATTTGCTCTTTCATACGAGGACATTATTAATTGATTGAGTTTTTGAGCACATTGACCCATATTGATATATCTTAGAGATGGTCATGGTGACAGCCACTAGAGGGCATGTTCTGATTAACTTGAAGGAGAAATGTGGGGAAGACCTATTGTGAGTTGAAGTGAGTACTGCGTGTGCTGCTACTCCAATAAGTGACTAAAATAACTGTAAGCTCCTGGAGGTCAGCGTGCTGTGATTTCAGTAATTAGGGCTGCATTACATTGCAGTTAAGAGAAGTGACAGACACACTGAAGATCACTTCTTGCCAATCCCACTTACCAATGAATACTATTAGATTGAAAGAGTCCAGGCTTTGCCATTGTATGCCATCCCAATCATTGGAGGTGTACCACCTTGTATGTCAAAAAACATTAGAGTATTCTCCAAGAAATACTTCCTTCTTTCTCTCTCTGTCTCTCTCTCTCTCTGTCTCTTTCTCTCTCTCTCTCAAAATGCTTTGTTTCTGAATCTTCTGCCACCGTTATCCTTTATGTGGTGGCTGTCCTCACCACTCTCTTACCATACCGCACATCAATATTTTCCTTATTTTTAACCCTCATTTCATCCTGATTTCAACGTGTTGGATTTTGATCAGTCTGGGAGACTGGGGGTGTTGGCATCAAAATGCATCCAATCCCCCTGCTCATCAAATTATGTCAATAAGCAATTAGACCAGTATCCAGTCAAGTGGGGCAGTAGGCTCAAAGAGCCAAATGGCCTCTTCCTGCTCCTATTTTCTATTAAGTTTGGGCTGTTGAGAAGTTGGAAGTTTGAATATGGTCAGTCAGCTGCTTGGAGCATCACCATCCTCATTCTGTGTATATAAGGGGTCATGGGGATGTTTTAACATGCAGTGGTCAAAGCCACTCATGGAAAATGATCACCTTTTCCCTGGAGCTGGAAGGGAACCTTGCTGTTGCAATGGAATCTGTAAATGTGAGTATAGATAAATACTGAATTTTGTCTGAAATGAGTTGGGGTGGTCTCTGAAAGCCCATTGAAGAATCATAGAATTCCTACAATGTGGATGCAGGCCATTTGGCCCATTGGAGACTATCCCCCCCAGTTCCACCCTGCATTTCCCAGGGCTAATCCACCAAATCTACACATCCCTGGAGACTATGGGCAAGTTAGCGTGGCCAATCCACCTAACAGGTATTTATTTGAAAATGTGGGAGGAAACTACAGCACCTGGAGGAAATGCGCACAGACACAGGGAGAATACGCAAGCTCCACGTAGCCAATCACCCGAGGCTGGAATTGAACTTGGGTTCCTAATACTGTGAGGCAGCAGTACTGACCACTGAGCCACTGTGTCACCCAAGACGCAAAGTCTATTCTTACTTATCTCGCTCCTTCTTCAATGCAAAGGACATTTGAGCACCCCCTTCCCCAACCCCTATGTCAAGACCCTAAGCAACAAATGGAAGAGGCGTGATGAAAGATCAACAGACAATGCAGAGGGGATTGAGGTATAATTGGAGGAAGCAGGAGTGAGTGACAATGGTAAAGGATGCTGAGCAAAAACTGGTTCATGAACTACCAGAAAGGTCAAAACTGATGGAATAGTTGCCTGTGGAAAAGGAAGTGAAAGGTGGAATGATACTAATTATGAAACAAGAACATGGGAAATGGGAAACAGGAGAAAAACACAATCCTCGCACGAAGGCTCTGCTTCTAACATGTCCCCTCCCTTTGGACGTCACACCTTTCGATTGATTACTGTTTGTCACTGATTTCTGAGCTAGATGACTCACAGCATCAAAACTTTGCACAGCTTTATGTACAAAAACACTTCGATTAAATCTCCTCAAACTTCTCTGGGCTGGTGCAAATAGGGATTTGGAAACTCCCAGACAGCCAGGTGGGACAGTCAGAGGCTTGAGGTACTGGATATTGGAAGCCTATCACCAGTCTTGAGTATTCCTGCTCCATTGTGGGCTGTTTCCTTCCTGGAATGAGAAGGGGAAAGAGAGAGAGAGAAGGGGAGAGAGAGAGAGAGAGAGAGAGAAAGAGAAAGAGAGGTTTTAAGGGAGATGAAAGTGGGTGACCCAGCTGTCAGTGTTTGTGAGGTGGGGAAGTGTCCTGAGTGAGTGAGTAGGTAGTGCAGAGGGCATATAGAGTTATTGAGGTTGAGAATTAGGCTGGGTGAGAGCAACTAACGGAAGATGTTACGTGCAATACTGAGAGTGGTTGAGCATGAGCCTTGTTGGTAGGTGGGGCAGTAGCAGAGATAGAGTAGGTGTTGGAAAGTTGATGGTGGGACCTATATTGGCAGAGTGGAGAAGGTCATCGACGTTCTTCCTATAATGCTGGGCATTCCTCCAGACGGCTGAGACTGCACTCACCTGCGCAGCAACCTCGGACCAGGGTGTCCTAACCCCCATTTACAGTCTGGGAGGAGAATGATGTCCCGCTTATGTACATCCATCCACCAGGACCTCCAGCTCCCTTCTGCAAAGCAAACCGCCAATTTCCCTTGACCTATCATGTCAGGGGCAAAGGTCAAGAACATTGCAGGGCAGCTCTGGACTGAAGCCGCCTGCCTGGGTGCACAATGGCCTTTTAAAGATGGAGATGGTGAATTCTGGGTAATGAGTTGTTCTGGGAACAATGTGTGGTAGAATGGGATGGAATCAGACAAGGACGGCATCATTGGGGGTGGGGTGGATAGTTAATGAGCTGCATTTGGTATGATTGAGCAAGGAAACTCATTAAGTCTCACAGAGGGAAAGCCTCCTTGAAACACGATGAAATTAACAGCCAAGGAGAAGTAAGATTTAACCCTTATCCCAATTGTATCTAACCCCATAACAATTCTTTATGTTTCAATAGGTCATCTCTCATTTTCCTAATGTTGAGGAAGATTCTAACCATGGAATAATCTTTGTGCATCAATCTTTTGTCTTCTCCTTCTTGTTATACTCTATTTCCTTATTTACATAAAGCAGACCTTTTGTGGCTTTATTCACCTGTAGTCACATCATTTGGAAATGATACATTTAAACCTCCATGTGTATCAGTTCGTTCAAACATATCTTCATCTTTCCAATGAATGCATACACCCAGATCTTATCTTTTACCCCAAACCTCAGACCTCACACTTCATGACTGGCATCTGCCAGTTATCTTTGAGTCTTATGAAGACTTCTTAAAGTTGTACAGTCATAGAGTCATACAACACAGAAACAGACCTTTCAGTCCAACTAGTCCATGCCAACCGGATATCCCAAACTTAACTAGTCCCACCTGCCCTGCTCCTGGCCCACATCCCTCCAAACCTTTTTTATTAATGTACTTATCTAAGTGCCTTTTAAACATTGTAACTGTACCCACATCCATCACTTCCTTTGGACGTTCATTTCACACAAGAACCACTCTATGTGAAAAGAAGTTGCCTTGCATGACTTTTTTAAATCTTTCCCCTCTCACCTTAAAAATATACACCTTTTTTTTTAAATCTCCCACTCTAGGGAAAGGACACTTACCTTAACTATACAACTTAGGATTTTATAAAGCTCCGTGATGGTCACCATTCAACCTCCCACACTCCAAAGAAGAAAGCCATTCTTTATAACTCAAACCTTTCATCCCCAGCAACATCCTGGTCAATCTTATCTGAACCGTCTCTAATAAGTCCTCTAGATTAGATTACCTACAGTATGAAAACAGGCTCTTCAGCCCAACAAGTCCACACTGACCCTCCGAAGAGTAACCCACCCACACTCATTTCCGGACATTTACCCCTGACTAATGCACCTCACTCTATGGGCAATTTAGCATTGTCAATTCACCTGACCTGCACATCTTTGGACTGTGGGAGGAAACTGGAGCACCCGGAGAAAACCCACGCAGACACGGGGAGAATGTGCAAACTCCACACAGACAGTCGCCTGAAGTGGGAATCAAACCCGGGTCTCAGTGCTAACCACTGAGCCACCATGCTGCCCCTCTACTTGTCATTCTCACCCACTGTCAAACTTCCTTCTTTTGTGTTATGAATGAATTCTGGGATTGTGTTTGTTATGCCCAAGTCTAAATGACAAAGCTAGGCATGGCATTGACATCACCGGGATATATCCCTCCCAGTCATTCCCCAGACTGAGCAAGAATGTGCAAACTCCACACAGACAGTCGCCTGAAGTGGGAATCAAACCTGGGTCTCAGTGCTAACCACTGAGCCACCGTGCTGCCCCTCTACTTGTCATTCTCACCCATTGTCAAACTTCCTTCTTTTGTGTTATGAATGAATTCTGAGATTGTGTTTGTTATGCCCAAGTCTAAATGACAAAGCTAGGCATGGCATTGACATCACCGGGATATATCCCTCCCAGTCATTCCCCAGACCAAGCAGTGCTCTGGTTCTGTTTATGCAGTTATTCCTCCTGGTCGTTTACATCTGAATTTTGTTAACAAGCCTCCTTTGAATTACCTCATCAAAAGGCCCTTCACCATTCAGGAAAAAAACCACCTCTGCTGCATTCCCTCTTTCTGCCCAAATGTCACTTTTCCAAATGTAAATTCTATGGAGTTAGTCAAGCATGGCTTGCCTTTAACAAATCTGTGATGGCTGTCCTTGATTAGCCTCTGAATTTCTCAACATTTACTGAATTTCTCTTGAATTAGAGAGACTAAATTTGATCACAATTGTAACTGGTTTGGAATCGTAACAATCTGGAAAGAGATGGGGACAGCATAGTGGCTCAGTGGTTAGCACTACTGCATTACAGCGCTAGGGACCAGGGTTTGATTCCTGACTTGAGCAGCTGTGTGTGTGGAGTTTGCACATTCTCCTTCTGTCTGTGTGGGTTTCCTCCCTGAGTGCTCACAATATCCTTACTTTTTTGTTGGTTGTGGGAGGTGGGTACAGTAGCAGAGCTTGAGGGAGTGTGAGGTACCAGAGAGAAGATGGGAGCCCTTTCCCTGACTGAGCAAAAAGTGAGCATTGACCTCCCTTGACTGTTGGACATTCCTTCAGATGGCTGAGACTGCAATGACCCAGGTGGTAAGCTTGAGGCAAGGTCAGATGTTGTGGCATCCTCTGGCCGTCCTGTCCCTGGCCTGCACCCCCTCCATCAGGACCTCCAGATACCAGTTCTCAACACAGAACATCAAAAAACTCTTCCCTTCTATCCCAGGCGAGAGTGTCAGGAACTGTGAAGGGCAACTCCTGGACTGACTGTGGTTTGCCCAGGTGCACAACCATCTTTTAAAGATGGCACTGGTGCCAGGATGATGGTCTCTTCTGGGATATCCTGGCAATGTCGAGTCCTGTCAGGTACCAGAGCTGGTGGAGTCCAGCGGGCATCAAACAAGAGGAGCACTTTCGTGGAGCGGGTAGGCAGTTAATGAGTTGAGTTTGGGACGATAGTATGATGAAACATCTTGCAGAGAGAAGGCATCCATCAGAGTCAATGAAATTGACATTTAGCCAAAAATATTGCAAGGTTCAGTCCATGTTTGAATTAATGGGTTGAGGTGACCTCTCCAGAAATGCGCAATGGTACAACAGAACCACTCTTACCAGAGGCAAAATAGAAAGGGAGAATATTAAAAGCTCCTGAACTCTTCCTTAATTTGAGAGGTTTATTGCAGTTATTCATTGAGGTTATTTCATTTAGATAGCTGCTCGTTACCCATTCCATTCAAAACCATCCTCTGAATCTCTGAGAGCAACTCTATAGTGTGGCATCATGGTACAGGTCTTCAATTGTACAAATTTATAACTGCTCAGATACCATTAGTGCATATCATATTTTGAAGAAAAAGTGATCTTTCATTGTTTAATGTGGGAAAGGGGAATGGTGACAGGTAAACCTAGGGCAAATGCAACTGAGAATCAATACAAATATCATAACCAGCAAGAAAGTCTCGTGTACATGTCATCATTCAATAAAGCTAATCAATTTCAATTGGGCCCTTGGTAGGAATAGACATTTGAAAGAAAATTGAGTCCATATGAGCTTGAAACGCCGATCCAACAGCAGCAAAAACCAAAACTTTCAACCGCTATTCTGTCAGCTGTAGGCTAATTCTTCCAAAACTTCAAAGGAGTATTACTTGGTTTGCCCTTTCCTTGTAATGAAGATGCAAAATAAGAACAATGAGACCATCCTGGTAGAATAAGACCATTTTGGTCCCTGTCCAAAATAAGGTGGAATTTACAATGAGTCGTGGGAAGTTACTTTGGGTCTAAGCCCAAAGTGTGTCAGGAATTGGAGACCAATTTTCCACAGCACCAAAGTGATGTCCCAATAAAATGGAGAATGTCACCAAGATTTCAAATTCAAACAACATAAATATGGCTGTCTGCATAACTCATTCACCTATCCTGCAAAATTCAGAGGAAAGGAGTTTAGGAATGGCTGATGATTCTGTCTTGACAGAGACCAATTTCACCCACTTTCTATTCAAAGTTTAATAGGGAACTCTTCCAATGGTTTAATGCACTGGTTAGTGTCAAACTGAGTCACTCTTTGTACGCAGCTCAGCCAGGGTAATCAGTGTAGGTGACCACGCTGCCAATGAATAAAATACCAACCATGGTGCCTGAGTCAGAGGGAAGGAGTAACTCACTAGATTAAGTGCAGAGCAACGGTGGTATTGTCAAGGGGCCAACTGGTTAATAATGAACGTCAGACATGCTGAGCAGTGTAATGAAGAGTTCCTGCATCTACTTTGCATCAGAAGATGATGCAGTTACAGAATCATAACTGCCTTTATATATTCAGTGAAGGAAGGTGACCTAGTTTGTTCAAAGGAGCTTAGAAATCAGCTGGATATCTAATGCCATCACCTTCATCAGGAAGCACTTTCTGCAATTAGTCATCAGTTTGGTTCTGAGGTTCAGAGATTTCAGTTTCTGAGGTTAAGAGATTTCAGTTTTATGGATAGATTAGCAAAACTCAGGAAAATTTGAGGTGAGATAGACAAATGCGGACAGAGGAGATAGAAACAGTTTCCTTTGGTGAAGACTTGAGCCAGAGACATTTACTTAAAGTGAATGAATGATAGCTGACACAAGAAAAAGACAATTTTAAGCGACAAGTTTTTGTAATCTGGAATGTGCTGCCTGAGAGCATGGTGGAGGTGGATTCAACCATGGCTTTCAAAAGGAAGTGGATGATAATCTAAGGAGGAACTTGTACAAGGTGATTGGGAGTGGGGCTAATGAACTGCTCTTGCAGAGAAGGGGCATAGACTTGTTTTTATACCAGGCGACAGTGCAAATGCAGTCTCCCACTATCACATATTTTGCAGTCGAGAATCTCATATTTGGTGACTTCACAAGCTTTGGCACACCCAAAGAACCCTGGGATAGCCTCATCCCTGGGAGAACCTCCTTTTTTAGTTCAAAAATATACTTTATTCATTAAAAATACCTTTGTGTATATACATCATTACGAACACAGTTCCATACAGTAACATATCAAGGACACAAGAAAACACTGGAGTTTAACTTGATCCAAACAAAGCAAAGGCACATCTTACTTGAACCAGACTATATTTACATGCATTTGAGGCACTAGAAGGATCCAATAACTGATTGGACCATCATTTAACATCAGCAGGAAGACCTCTACAGTGGTCCTTCCCCACTGCCCCTTGGCGGCAGCTTCCCCATGCTTTAGCGCGCGCCTCAGCATGTAGTCCTGGACCTTGGAATGTGCCAGTCTGCAACAGTCGGTCAGGGTCAACTCCTTCAACTGGAAGACCAACAAGTTTTGGACAGGCCAGAGAGCATCTTTCACCGAGTTGGTGGTTCTCAAGGCGTGGTCGACGTCTGTCTCGGTGTGTGTCCCAGGGAACAGACCGTAGAGCACAGAGTCCTACATCACAGAGCTGTTCGGGGAGAAACTCAATAAAAACCACTGGAACTGACATAGGGCCACGAGGTCAAATCGCCTCTTTCTTCATTGTAATTATTCAAAGCTTCTATGAGGCACTTCTGTCTGCCATGTCTCAATTGAGTGAATGATTATTAGCTTTTAACTTTTATTTAGAATTAATTTAGAAGTATTTCCCTGATTAATTCTGTCTGCTGAGTTCAATATAGTCAATCCCAAAGCTGCATTTTAAAGTTAGCTTCCTCCAAATAGCCTGCTTAATGTTAATAAGCCTTAGCTATGCTATAAACTTCCCAGATATTTTAAGGATCTGGTATTTCTCTCTCCCAAATGTCTAACTTCCGACTAAAGGACTGAATAGAGTGTGGGTGTCTCTTCAGTTATAAGAAAAACACCTCAATAAGACAAGTTAATAATTATACAATTCAATTACGTTCCCAGAAAATAAGCTTAAACGGATAAATATGCTGCTCTTGTGTCACAGGCTCATAGAAATGTACAGCACAGAAACAGACCCTTCGGTCTAACTCGTTCATGCCGACCAGATATCCCTACCTAATCTAGTCCCATTTGCCAGCACTTGGTCCATATCCCTCTAAACCCTTCCTATTCATATACACATCCAGATGCCTTTTAAATGTTGTAATTGTACCAGCCTCCAACCCTTTCCCTAGCAGTGCATTCCATACATGCACCACCCCCTGCGTGAAAAAGTCGCCCCTTAGGTCTCTTTTAAATCTTTCCCCTCTCACCTTAAACCTATGCTCTCTAGCTTTGGATTTCCCTACCCTGGGGAAAAGGCTTTGGCTATTAACTCTATCCTTGCCCCGTCATGATTTTATAAACCTCTATAAGGTTACACGTCAGCCTCTGACACCCCAGGGAAAACAGCCCCAGCCTATTCAGCCTCTCCAACTGTATGTCAAAAAACTATCAAATTATGTAATATCAAATTAATAGAATCCAGTTTAATGTTATTTCTAACAATTCAATAATAGCTATGATCATCCGTGGATAGCAAAGAATAGAATATTGACTGACATTTGAAGCTAAATTTCACATTAAAGCATTGAGTAAGGCAAATATAGTTATGGTGGCAGAAGATATTTTTGAGACAGACTATCTGAGGGTTCTTAATACTCCTGAAATTTCAGTGAAAGTGTGCCTTTTTATATTGCTCCTGCTTTGAAAATGCAAGTGTTAATCCTCTGTATAGGCTCCTCCCACTTTGTTGTAATGTTATATCATTTAAGATGGTTCCTTAATTGTTGAGTGAAGATTTCTTCATGACATTTTTATCCAGTCAATCTGTTTGTGACATATTCCACTCCTATATTGATATTCCTTTCATCGTTCCTTTATTATTTCTGTATGAAAAGAATTCTCCAGTACAGTAAAGAACATATTCCATTTATTTATCTTTATGAAGTTGTCTGGTTTTGCTATCTATTGCGGTTCATGTGACAAGGATCATTGCTAACTCTTCCCAATTGGGGTGTGATGCTGCCATCTCTCTTTCCCAGGCATCTTTTTCAACCAATTGTTCACACCTTTTTATTGTCACTGTTGAGTATTAGTCCATTAATCGAAGCATAGAACAGTACACCACAATACAGGTCCTTCGACCCTCAATGTTGTGCCGACCTTTTATCCTACTCTAAGATCAGAGTAACCCACATACTCTTCGTTGTACTATCATCCATGTGCCTATCCAAGAGTCACTTAACAGTCCCTAATGTATCTGACTTTACTACCATTGCTGGAAGCGCATTCCACACACCCACCACTCTCTGTGTAAAGAACCTACCACTGACATCTCCCCAAACCTTCCTCCAATCACCTTAAAATTATGCCCCCTCGTGATAGCCATTTCCGCTCTGGCAATAAGTCTCTGGCTATCCACTCTATCTATGCCCCTCATCATCTTGTACACCTCTATCAAGTCATCTCTCATCCTTCTTCACTCCAATGAGAAAAGCCCGAGCTTCCTCAACCTTTCTTCATAAGACATGCCCTCCAGTCCAGGCAGGATCCTGGTAAATCTCTTCTGCACCATCTCTAAAGCTTCCACATCCTTCCTATAATGAGGTGACCAGACTGAACACAATATTCCAAGTGTGGTCTAACCAGGGCTGTATAGAGCTGCAGCATAACTACACGGCTCGTAAATGCAATCCCCCTGCTAATGAAAGCCAACACACTATACACCTTCTTAACAACCCTATCAACTTGGGTGGCAACACTGAGGGATATATACCCCAAGAAGCCTCTGTTCCTCCACACTACCAAGAATACTGCCTTTAACCCTGTAATCTGCATTCAAATTCGACCTTCAAAAATGAATCAAAAATGAGGGATCTATGGACCTGGACCCCAACATCCCGCTATTCTTCAACACTGCTAAGAATCCTGCCTTTAACCCTGTAATCTGCATTCAAACTCCACTTTTCAAAATGTATCACTTCATACTTTTCCAGGTTGAACTCCATTTGCCACTTGTCCAACCAGCTCTGCATCCTGTCAATGTCCTGTTGCAACCTACAACAACCTTCCACACTATCCACAACTCCACCAACCTTTGTGTCATCGGCAAACTCACCATCCACTTCCTCATCCAAGTCATTTATGAAAATCACAAAGAGCAGAGGTCCCAGAACAGATTCCTGTGGAACACCACTGGTCACTGAGCTCCAGGCTGAATACTTTCTATCTCCTACCACCCTCTGTCTTCTATGGGTCAGCCAATTCTGTATCGATAAAGCCAAATTTCCCTGTATCCCATGCCTCCTTACTTTCTGACTGAGCCTACCATGGGGAACCTTATCAAATGTCTTGCTAAAACCCATATACACCCCATCCACTGCTCTACCTTTATCAAAGTGTTTTGACACAGTACATCACAATACAGGCCTTTTGACCCTCAATGTTGTGCCGACCTTTTATCCTACTCTAAGATCAGAGTAACCCACATACCCTTCGTTGTACTACCACCCATGTGCCTATCCAAAAGTCACTTAACAGTCCCTAATGTATCTGACTTTACTACCATTGCTGGCAGTGTATTCCACACACCCACCACTCTCTGTGTAAAGAACCTACCTCTGACATCTCCCCAAACCTTCCTCCAATCACCTTAAAATTATGCCCCTTTGTGATAGCCATTTCCGCTCTGGCAATAAGTCTCTGGCTATCCACTCTATCTATGCCCCTCATCATCTTGGACACCTCTATCAAGTCACCTCTCATCCTTCTTCACTCCAATGAGAAAAGCCCGAGCTTCCTCAACCTTTCTTCATAAGACATGCCCTCCAGTCCAGGCAACATCCTGGGAAATCTCCTCTGCACCCCCTCTTAAGCTTCCACACTTTTTCTGTAAAGAGGTGACCAGAACTGAACACAATATTCCAAATATGGTCTAACCAGGGCTCGAGAGAGCTGCAGTGTAACCTCACGGCTCTTAAATTAATCCCCCTGCTAATGAAAGCCAACACCCCTTCGTAACAATCATATCAACTTGGGTGGCAACTTTGAGGGATCTATGGACCTGGACCCCAACATCCCGCTATTCTTCAACACTGCTAAGAATCCTGCCTTTAACGCTGTAATCTGCATTCAAATTCCACTTTTCAAAATGTATCACTTCATACTTTTCCAGGTTGAACTCCATCTGCCACTTCTCAGTCTAGCTCTGCATCCTGTCGATGTCCTGTTGGCACCAACAGCCCTCCACACTATTCATGAATCCACCAACCTTCATGTCATCAGCAAACTTACTAACCCTTCCACTTCCTCATCCAAGTCATTTGTGAAAATCACAAAGAGCAGAGGTCCTAGTTAGCACTGCTGCCTTCCAGCACCAGGGTCCCAGGTCTGATTCCAGCCTCGGGTGACTGTCTGTGTGGAGTTTGTACATTCTCCCCGTATCGGCGTGGTTTTCGTTTGGGTGCTCCAGTTTCCTCCCACAGTCCAAAGATGTGCAGGTCAGGTGAATTGGCCATGCTAAATTGCCCATGGTGTTAGGTGCATTAGTCAGAGGGAAATGGGTCTGGGTGGGTTACTGTTTAGAGGGTTGGTGTGGACTTGTTGTGCCAAAGGGCCTGTTTCCACACTGTAGGGAACCTAATCTAACAGATCCCTGTGGAACACCACCGGTCACCAAACTCTAGGCTGAATATTTTCCATCTACTACCACCATCTATCTTCTATGGGCCAGGCAATTCTGTATTCAGACAGTCAAATTTCCCATGCCACCTTACTTTCTGAATGAGCCTCCTAACGCCTATTCCGACAAGTCATGACAAACCTATCACAACAGTCATTATGTCACAGGTCAGATCAGTTTTCCTTTGTGTGAATCCAGGAAAAGTGATGGGACCAGACGGAGTACCAGGCCGCGCACTCAGAGTTTGCTCAGCTCAACTGGCAGGGGTCTTCTCGGACATCTTCAACCTCTCCCTGCAGCAGGCCACTGTCCCTGCTTGTTTCAAGAGGGCCAACATCATCCCTGTGCCTAAGAAGGCTCATGCAGCATGTCTCAATGACTACCGCCCAGTGGCCCTAACTTCAGTGGTCATGACGTGCTTTGAAAGGCTGGTCATGGCATTAATCAACTCCAGCCTCCCCGCTACTCTTCACCCACTCCAATTTGCCTATTGGACCAACAGATCCACATCAGATCACTTCCCTTCACCCCTCTCTAGAACATCTTAACATCAAGAACAGCTACATAAGAATCATTGACTACAGTTCAGCCTTCAACACTGTTATCCCCTCGAGACTGATTACTAAACTTAGTGATCTCTCTTATAATTTGATTAGAATCTCTTCCAAACTCTTCCACCAGGCAGAAGCTTAAACACGTGTACCAACAGATTCAAGAACAGCTTCTTCCCTGCTGTTATTAGATTGATGAATGGCCCTCCCAAATTTCAAATCTAATGTTGATCTTTCTTTGTGTGCACCTCCTGTACAGCTGTAACCTTGTATTCCTCGCTCTGTTCAATCACCCTATGGTCTGTACCTCCTTCTTTGTTATGGCTTGTCTGTGCTGCACATAAAGCAAAACCTTTTCACTGTTTAGGTACATGTGACAACAATAAAGCAAACCAGATCAAATATTTTACAAGCAGATATTTCTGGGCTTGTAGGGATTCATAATTCAGACAATAATTGTTCTTTGAAATAATTCAAGTCTGTTATCTGTATTACAGAAAGGGTATGGAGGCATTGGAAAAAATGCAAAACATATTGACATGTTGATGTCAGAACAGTTAGCGTAGCTCTCAGGAAAGATTTCTATTTCATAAGAGAATGGGGCATGTGACTTCCTACTGGATCTTTCTGACGTGGTTGCTATGGGGACTGGAGATCCAGTTAAAGCCTTGGTGAAACCCACATGCCAGCTTCAACACTGAACAGAAAGGAAGAGGTAATTGGTCGGTCTTATGGACTGGAGGAGAAAGTGAGGACTGCAGATGCTGGAGATCAGAGCTGAAAATGTGTTGCTGGAAAAGCGCAAAAACAGTCTTATGGACTCTCAGTTTTACTCATTCAGAGGTCCTGGACAAAGAATCCATAGAATCCCTACAGTGTGGAAACCGGCCCTTCGGCCCAGCAAGTCCACACCAACCCTCTGAAGAATAACCCACCCAGACCTATTCCCCTACATTTACCCCTGGCTAACACACCTAACCTACACATCCCTGATCACTACGGAAAATTTCATATGGCCAATTCACCTAACCTGTACATCTTTGGATTGGAGGAGGAAACCGGAGCGCCCGAAAGAAACCCATGCAGACACGGGGAGAATGTGCAAACTCCATATAGACAGTTGCCCGAGGCTGGACATGAACCCAGGTCTCTGGCACTGTGAGATGGTAGTGCTAATCACTGAGCCACCATGCCGCCCCACAGTGAAAGAGTTCTGGAGTGGGCAATATGAGAACAGCATTTGTTATAGACAGCAGGGAGAAGATTGGTCTCTGTTAGCCACCAGTGAGAATGCAAGTGGGAGAACAATCTTTGATCAAAGAGATGGGACTGGCAGGACCTTAAAGGACTCTGAAAGCCTGGAGATGTTGGGAGGAGGAATCACTGCAGTGGGCCTTGCTGTTGGAAATCTGTTTGGGGAATTCTCAGAAGGCTGATGAACAAATTCCTGAATGGACATGGGACGTTATGGCAGTGAAACGGGGAGAAGAAAGCTCATTGGAAATTGGGAGTAATTTTGCATTAGTTCTGGGAAAGACGACAATTTTACTGAGAGTGCAGTGTAATATATAAAGAGTAATGTTTAGTTGATATTGAGTTTAATTGATTTGTTACATTAAATGTCTCAAAATTTAAAAACTTATCATGCAATTCCTTTAAGTCAGTCAGTGGAGATTCAATTCTCTTATTAAAGTTATTGATCTCTATGGGGATCTCAAATGAGGCATATGATTATGATGTGGAATTATGAATGTTTTAAAAAATATATAATTCCACCTCTGTCAAAAGGCTAGATTTTCTGACAATCCCGAACCTATGAAAGTCCCCATCTGAGGGCCTGACAAATGGATGCTAGAACAAAATTAGAAAATGGCAATTAAAGCATTATTTATACCAAGTCACAATTTTAGGTGATGTATCTAGATATCTCAAATTTTATTCACTGCTTGTCTTTCTTCGAATGAGGGTGTCAGAAGCGAGGAAAGTATCTTGTGCCCATCTCCAATTACCTTTGAATGGAGTGGCCTGCTACACCATTTCAGAGGACAGTTAAGAGTTAACCACACTGCTGCGGTCTGGAGTTATACGTGGGCCAGACCAGGTAAGGATGGTAGGTTTCCTCCGTGAAAGGGATTAGTGAACCAGATGGGTTTTTATAAAATCGATGGGAGCTTCATATTCACTGAGACTGGCTTTCAATCTCAGACCTTATTAATTGACTTTAAATTCCGTTAGTTTCCATGGTGGGATTTGAAACCACATTCCCAGAATGTTAGCCTGGGTCTGTGAATTGTAAAATCTAGTGATCTTTCAACAAAGCCATCACCTTCCCAAAAGACTGTGCACAAATCAAAATAACCTCGATTCCAAATTCAGCAGAGAACAGGAAATGTTGGTCAAAGAGAATGTAATATAAAAGTAGGGAGGTTTTGTGAAAAATAGACAAGGCACTAAACAGATCACAGCTGGAATATTGCAAATTATTTTGGTCCCTTTATGGAAGGAAAGATACATCTGCATTGGAGGTAGACTGAAAAGGTTTACTTGACAGATACCAGGAATGGAGGGATTGTTTTATCAGGAGAGGTTGAGTAAGTTGGGCCTGTACTCATTAGAGTTTAGACAATAGACAATAGGTGCAGGAGTAGGCCATTCAGCCCCTCGAGCCTGCACCGCCATTCAATATAATCATGGCTGATCATTCCTAATCAGTATCCTGTTCCTGCCTTATCTCCATAACTCTTGATTCAACTATCTTTGAGAGCTCTATCCAACTCCTTCTTAAATGAATCCAGAGAGTGGGCCTCCACTGCCCTCTGGGGCAGAGCATTCCACACAGCCATCACTCTCTGGGTGAAGAAGTTTCTCCTGAGCTCTGTCCTAAATGGTCTACCCCGTATTTTTAAGCTGTGTCCTCTGGTTCGGCACTCACCCATCAG
>NC_057733.1:7763811-7766067 GCF_004010195.1 Chiloscyllium plagiosum
CGCTGCACTCCCTCAATCGCCAGAATGTCTTTTCTCAAATTTGGAGACCAGTACTGCACACAGTACTCCAGGTGTGGTCTCACCAGGGCCCTGTACAGCTGCAGAAGCACCTCTTTGCTTCTATACTCAATTCCTCTTGTTATGAAGGCCAGCATGCTATTAGCCTTCTTCACTACCTGCTGTACCTGCATGCTTGCCTTCATTGACTGGTGTACAAGAACACCCAGATCTCTCTGTACTGCCCCTTTACATAAATTGATTCCATTGAGGTAGTAGTCTGCCTTCCTGTTCCTGCCACCAAAGTGGATAACCATACATTTATCCACATTAAACTGCATCTGCCATGCATCTGCCCACTCACCTAACTTGTCCAGGTCACCCTGTAATCTCCTAACATTCTCCTCACATTTCACCCTGCCACCCAGCTTTGTATCATCAGCAAATTTGCTAATGTTATTGCTGATATCATCTTCTATATCATTAACATTAACATATATTGTAAGTTTAGATGAATGAGAGATGGCCATATTGAAACATATAAGATTCTGAGTGGACGTCACAGGGTAGATATGGAAAGATTGTTTCTCTGCATGAGAGAGTCCAGGACCAGAGGGTATAATCTTAG
Organism: Chiloscyllium plagiosum; assembly: GCF_004010195.1. Classification (NCBI taxonomy): domain Eukaryota; kingdom Metazoa; phylum Chordata; class Chondrichthyes; order Orectolobiformes; family Hemiscylliidae; genus Chiloscyllium; species Chiloscyllium plagiosum. The sequence continues at coordinate 7,764,437 of NC_057733.1, forward strand.
TATAAGGATTGTACATTTAAGATAAATATGAGGAGGAATTTGCAGAGTCATAGAAATTGTACAACATGGAAATAGACACTTCTATCCAACTCATCCAATGCAACAAGATATCCTACATTTGTCTTGTCAAATTTTGCCAGTATTTGGCCCATACACCTCTGAAATGACTGTACAGAAGCCAGTGTCTGTCACCAAGTCACCCTTTATTTCACAGAGCCATTAAGACAGCCAAGGACCAATACCGATCCAAACTAGAGACCCAGACAGACACCTGGCGACTATGGCAAGGACTGAATAACATCAGAGGTTCGAAAAAGAGACAGTGCAAGATAGCAGACAATGACACATCTCTCCCGGATCATCTGAACACCCTCTATGCTCGCTTTGAGCAGAATTTCGATGGAGAGGTAACACCTATTCCGACAGGTCCTGATGAACCTACCCCAACCGTCACTGTGTCAGAGGTCAGGTCAGTTTTCCTTCATGTGAATCCAAGGAAAGTAATTGGACCAGATGGAGTACCAGGTTGTGCACTCAGAGTAAGCACAGATCAACTGGCAGAGGTCTTCTCGGACATCTACAACCTCTCCCTGCAGCAGGCCACTGTCCCTGCCTGTTTTAAGAGGCCAACATCATCCCTGTGCCTAAGAAGGCTCATGCAGCATATCTCAATGACTACCGCTCAGTGGCCCTAACGTCAGTGGTCATGAAGTGCTTTGAAAGGCTGGTCATGGCATTAATCAACTCCAGCCTCCCCACTACTCTTGACCCACTCCAATTTGCCTATCGGAACAACAGATCCACGTCAGATGCCATATCACTTGCTCTTTACTCCTCCCCAGAACATCTTGACACCAAGAACAGCTACGTAAGAATCCTACTCATTGACTACAGTTCAGCCCTCAACACTATTATCCCCTCGAGACTGATTACTAAACTTAATGATCTCAGACTAAGCCCCACTCTCTGCAATTGGATCCTCAGTTTCCTGACCCACAGGCCACAGTGAAGATAGGGGACAATATTTCATCCTCACTAACACCCAACACTGGAGCCCTCAGGGGTGTGTACTCAGCCCACTACTATACTCACTGTATACCCATGACTGCATCGCCAAATACCAGACTAATGCCATTTACAAGTTCGCTGATGACACCACCATAGTCAGTCGAACCTCAGATGGTGACGAAACAGGCTACAGACGGAAGGAGGAAGATCTAAAAAAATGGTGCACCAAGAAAAACCTAGCTCTCAATGCCGGCAAAAGCAAGGAACTCATTATTGACTTTTGGGGGGATGTTACTCATGTCCACCTACACATTAACAGCACAGAGGTGGAACGAGTGGAGAGTGACAAGCTCCTGGGAGTGGTCATCAACAACAAGCTTTCTTGGACTCTTCATGTGGACACACTGGTTCCAAAGGCCCAACAACATCTCTTCTTCCTCAGGCAGCTGAGGAAATTTGGCATGATGGCAAATACCCTTGCCAACTTTTATAGGTGTGCCATTGAGACTATTCTGTCTGGATGTATCACTACCTGGTATGGCAACTGTACCATTCAAGATCAGAGACGGTTACAGAGCGCGGTGAACTCGGCCCGGACAATCACAAAGGCCAACCTCCCATCT